>NW_028234433.1:12375937-12380937 GCF_977035675.1 Penaeus japonicus
GGTGCACCTGCATGGAAACAGGAAAGTGAATTTTCAAGAAGTGAAGTTTAAATTTTCTGCAGTAACTTCTGCGTACATTATTCCGAACTGGAAACCAAGTCATCTTTTCGGGTGCAATATCGGGAATATGTGCGAGAGAGCAAAGCGATTTTGGATTTGCAATGTATAGTGTATATTACATTTCAGAGACAATGAATGTGAAAGCCACACACACACACACACACACACACACACACACACACACACACACACACACACACACACACACACACACACACACACACACACACACACACACACACACACACACACACACACACACACACACACACATACATACACGCACACACACACACACACATACACACACACACACACACACACGCACACACACACATACATTTATATATATATATAATAATAATAATAATAATAATAATAATAATAATAATAATAATAATAATAATAATGACAATAATAATGATAATAAATGGTCTTCTATTTTTTTTTTTTTTTTTTTTTTTTTAGTTAATACCATTTAGGATAGATTCGAAGGCCTTTCATTTTACGACAAAGGAAGGGAACTACAAACAGGGCGCAAATCAAGAGGAAGACAAAGGTACTCTTGAACAATCGTCTCCTGAATGACTGGCGACGTGACTCTCTTCTTCTCTCTTCATCCTAACAGATGATTTTCTTGGCAATGGCAAATTTTCTCTGCAGTTATTTGAGACATTATGGAGAATTTTTTTTTCGTACTGAAGCTTATCCCTCGACCGAAAATGAAAGGAAAGTTCTTATTATATATTTACGCACATATGTATGCAATGATTGCCTTCATCCAATAAACAGTAACAGGAAATACAAAGTAAAAATATTTTTACTGTGTTATTTTTTTACTTCTGTAATCTATAACAGAAATATACCACGAACAATATACAACCTTTTGGTGGTAGCATTTAAAGCCTAATGTATACAACTTTACAAAAGAAATTGCAAAACACTAAAATAAAGAAATAAAATAAACAGGATTCTCCAGATAAAAATATAAAAATATTTCGTGCACAGAGCAACGTTCTCTAGCTTAGCCTACATAATGCACATGATTTGGTGTTGTGCTTTCTCTATATTTCACATTTTCCTAAGCAGTTTTTCGTTGTGTTTATATCTACAAACTTTACAATCAAAGACGTTGAATAAAAAACGGAAAAGTCAAAGGAATTGAGGGATGTATGATGACCGAACGACATTAAACTGAGAGATATCGAGAAAAATATGAATAAAATAATCCGTCCTAAAGTAAATTAAGGACTATTCACATAAACATGTTCTCCCTAAAATATACGGTCGTCGTCTATACAATCATTGTAAATAATCGATTATTCGTATTGGCCATGCAGTTACACTGGGTGTGAAGTTCAGCTCTCTCTCTCTCTCTCTCTCTCTCTCTCTCTCTCTCTCTCTCTCTCTCTCTCTCTCTCTCTCTCTCTCTCTCTCTCTCTCTCTCTCTCTCTCTCTCTCTTTCTCTCTCTCTCTTCTCTCTCTCTCTCTCTCTCTCTCTCTCTCTCTCTCTCTGTCTCTCCTCTCTCTTTTTCTCTCTCTCCTTCTTTGTCTCTCTCTCTCTCTCTCTCTCTCTCTCTCTCTCTCTCTCTCTCTCTCTCTCTCTCTCTCTCTCTCTCTCTCTCTCTCTCTCTCTCTCTCTCTCTCTCTCTCTCCCCCCCCCCCCCTCTCTCTCTCTCTCTCCCTCTCCCTCCCCCCCCCCCTCTCCCTCTGTCTCTGTGTCTCTCTTTCTCTTTTCATCTCTCTCTCTCTCTCTCTCTCTCTCTCTCTCTCTCTCTCTCTCTCTCTCTCTCTCTCTCTCTCTCTCTCTCTCTCTCCTCTCTCTGTGAGGGGTACTCACAAAAGGTTTTTTGAAGCCAAAGTCTGGTGATCTTGATTTCTTTATTGAAGGGTAACGGCACAGGTGATATAAAGATAATTACTTGGTAGCAATGGCTTGGCGGATGTCTAGCGGGGGTCAGAGGCAGGGGAGCTGACCGCTCTCCGCCGAGGGAGCGTGTCCCTGACGAGTCCGTGTCCAGGTGTGTGTGTGAGAGTGAGCGAGTGAGTGACCTGACGAGGCCACCTATGGAGGCTTGTCCTCAAGCCGTTAAGTTGAAGTCGTCCTTGAAGGGCGACTTCAACACCCTTGCATGGCTCAGGTCAACTTCAAACTCTGGCGGTGATGTCCGCGCGTCACGTTGGCGCGTTTTCGTTGTCCCACGTCCCGGATGTCGGAATGTCAGATTCCGGTTCTTCGTTTTTTATATTCTTCTGTACTTGGCTACTGCATTTTGGTTATTTTGCAGGCGGGCCTTCCACGTTATAATTGAGGGTATCCGGCTGTCCTCTCCGACGGGTGCCACACTCTTGGTTTCTGGAAAATGACAGCCATGCTCTCTCCTCTGGGCGTCTGCTACTGCTGAGCTTCCAAACCGTAGTGTCTTGGGCGACCCCATTCCAGGCCGCATTTCGTGGTTCTTGGCGTTCCGCATATATGCTTGATAACCTTTACATACAGGGCCAAGGGAAGAAAGAAAGAAAAAAAGACGAACAGAGAGTGGGGGAGGGTGTGTGCATAATTCGAAAGCTTATATTATTTTACTTTGTATTTCTTTCCTTGACTTTACTTTTTTTTAAGTTGATTTTCTCCTTTTCTTTTTTTTTAAATAAAGATATATAAAGGAGGGAGATGCTTGCAGTGACCCTCAAGGGACAGCTTGAACTACAAGCTTCTCAGGTAGAGGGAGACAACAGTGGCAACCGTCAAAGGTTTACTTGAACCACTGAGAGTCTCAGATTAAGTAGGAGAGGATGCTACAATACAGTTAACAGTTGTGCAAATAACTATCACATTATTGTATCAACAAACTTAGGGCGATAAAAAAAATTATTATGGGTGACACTAAGTCGTCCTACCGAATTGCTATCTGAATTCATTAATTCGTTTTATGCCATGACACTGTCGTAGTGTCAAGTATGTTCGTGAACAAAATTGTAAGATGAGTTAATGCAAGAGTAAGAAAATAATGTTAGTTTATAGACATACGATGCTATTAACTATCCACTTTCACTTTCGACAAACTAAGGGCGATAAAAAGAACATTGTGGGTGGAGCGTCCTCTACCGAATTACTATGAATTCATTCATTTTATGCCATGACACAAAGTTAGTGTCAAGTGTGTTTGTCAACAGAAGCATGGGATGGTCTACAGTGAGCAATGAGTTCGAGATAGAAAGTGAATGTGAGTGACACAGAGTGTGAGAATATGTATGTATGAGTAAGATGTTTTAATCAAGCTCATATGGAATTATTCCTTTAAAAAAATAAAAAGATGAAATAACTACTTTACTTAACTTAACATTTTAATCACATAATAATCAACTGTGATAATAATATCAACCTCATAGATGATTATGAAATCGCACTCGACATATGCGAATGATAATGATAATAATGAGGAACTGATCCGAATTGAGATTATTCCGTTCAATCTGCAATCAAATAGTTGGCTCGCTGCAAGTATAAACGTCTTACTGCAACCCTTAGCATCTGTGGCTGTGGAATCCGTTTTACGCTAAACTGCGTTTGACCGGCGAAGTTAAAGCTTAAGCGACAAGTATGAATTCGCACCAGAATCATACAAATAATGAAAAATGATGATAATCGTGAAGTTAATCCGAAACGAGAATAAACTAATGTATATAATAAATGAAGAAAATGAATAAAAATTCTAATTTACCATTTTAATGCCACAATTAAAATAGACCAAATACGAAGTAATTGAGAATGATATTAGATTAAAGCTATTTAATATGGATAACAACAAGAGAAAGCATAATTCATTTTACAAATTCCATATGGTTAATATGAATATCTAAAATGAAGGGAAAGAGAATATAGTACGCTTTACTATATCTTCTCACAACATGATTGCGAAGATTTAACAAACCCAAATAAACCTTATCTGATTGTGCAACGAATCCCGCACGGTTGTGAAGGAACGTTGGTCTTGAAAATAGCGGTTGTATGGGACATCAGGTTTGACAAGGCTGGTTTGCCAAGCCTTTCTGAAGGTTTCATCGTCGTACCATGGAGGCCTTGCTTATTAAACAATGAACAAACGATATGTTGCTACTTAATGTCGATGAGGGAGGGCAGAGGGAGGGTACACGAGGGGAGGGAAAAAATGGGAGTCTGTGACCTGACTTCTATTTCGGGGGTCACGTATCGGGGGTGGGTGGGGGGTGTAGCGTCGCAGTTTGGGACGAACGTGGCGTGGGGGGCGGGGGTACGTGGCGTGGTGGCCATTCTACACTACGATGTTTGGGAGAGGGGGGATTTATCAGTGGAATGTTCCTTAAAATACTAACGAACTTTCAGACTCCGGTGGTTTACATACATAGTGAGTTGTAGAATTATAGAATTCGATAATACAAACGATTGATTAACGAATGAGAGAAAAAATAAATCTGTAGCATTATAGAAAGAATTAAAACATAAGAAATTACTTCCTTTAAAGTCATTTTACGGCAAACTATACAATACATTTAACAAAATTATTAAATGAATAGTTCGATCACTGATAAGAATGTAATTACGATGTTGAAAGTATGAGAAAAAAACACTTTGCCTAACAGAGAACGTTTTAACTTTTTTCACTGTTAAAACACATAAGCACACGTATATGGGGGTACATAGAGAAAGTAGAGAAATGAGGAGAATTGGCCCAATGTATGTACTTTCGGTTATTGTGAAGAAATGTCGAGCGGAAACATTCCGAAGAGAAGTTTTAGGAGCCCGGGTGTGGAAGAGTCCATTTTGTCCGTTGATCTCGATCTTCTTGCTCGCTGCTGATATTAGGACCTTACTTTTCCAAATCTTGATGTTGGAATTGCCTGGGTGTTCCTATGGCCTTATGTCCTGACACATTCTTGCGATGTAATTTGCCATTTATGGA
>NW_028234433.1:12385937-12388437 GCF_977035675.1 Penaeus japonicus
CATCCTCAACAACACAAATCTGTACTACTTTGTTCTCTTTAGAAGATACATTTTCTCCTCTGTATTACTTTTCAAGCATGTTGATATGACATAATTTGCACTTTCCATGAACCTTGATAGAATAATCAACACCATTATCTTTACATGCAACTACAGTATAGGGACCTTTCCACTGCATTATCAATTTATTGTGATCTGTGGGCAAAAGGACAAGGACTTCGTCATCAATTTCTAATTTTCTATTCTTAGATTTCAAGTCATAATAGTATTTTTAATTTCTGCTGCTGCTTTAGCTGCAGCTAATTTAGCAGTCTTTTCCAAACATGCTCTCAGATCAGTAACATATTGATATGTGCTTTTTATTTCATGGTTAATCTGTTTATTCGACCAAAGTTCATGTAAAATGTTCAAGGGACCTCCTACTGTTCTCCCGTATAACAACAATTCAAATGGTGAATTTCCCTGTATGCAAAGAGAACCGCTGGTAAATAACGATCCCAATCACGTGGATGAGCAAAGCAGAGCTTTTTCAGCATTGATTTAAGGACGCCATTGAGACGTTCAACCATCCCATTACAGCTAGCATGATAAGGCGTAGTGTAGAGGGCTTTAATGGACAGGAGTCTATGAACTTCACTCATAAGGTCTGATCGAAATTGAGTTCCTCAATCGGATAGAATTTCCTTAGGAATGCCTACGCGAGCAAAAATATCTACTAGGCTCTCAGCAATGGTATAGTGTATCTATATTCTTTAGAGGAATAGCTTCGGGATGTCGTGTAGCATAATCAATTAGGGTTAGAATATATCTATGTCCCCGATCGGAGCTAGGAGAGAGTGGTCCTTTGATATCAATAGCTACTCTTGAAAATGGTTCTTGTATTACAGGTACAGTTTTCATAGGTACCTTTTTAACTAGGCCCTTAGGAGATACCTTCTGACAGATGTGACACGACTTGCAGTATCTCTTTGTATCAGCTCCTGCACCTGGCCAAAAGAAGTTTTCAAATACCTTTAAGCTAGTTTTTCGGTGTGAAAAATGACCAGCAGTCATGGAATCATGAGCAAGCTGAAGAACTTTACTTCTGTACACAGCAGGGACAACTGTCTGTTATCAATTTCGTACTCATATTTACTTTGATAACATACCCTGTATATGAGGCCATTAATTCGTTCATACTTGACCGATCTAGACTTTACCTTTTCTATTGATCCAAGCTCTACTTTTTCTCTAACTACCTTTAATGTATGGCATGAATTCTGGTCACGAAGAAACGAATCTTTACTCAAATCCAACTTTTCCATAACCGGACAAGAAAGTGTTTTAATTTCAGTCTCCTTATTACTACTAGCACGAATTTGAACGGCCATCGAAACTATAGGTAAATGCGACTCCGTTTTCTTTACTTCAGAGTGTGCAGTACATACCTGATTTTCATCAATGGGGTTCAGGATAGGAGAGGAAGTTTCAGGATTGTTCGGATGGATTGTGTCCAGAGTTTCAGACGGTTAGGACGGACTGAGGATGGTAGATCAGCTTTATCAACCGAAGGAAGGTTTGGGTCATCAGAAGGACAGGGTTCGGTTGGCAATCTCACACCTGGAATAAGACCAATCAGTACATCTGCGAACTTAATGGGGCAGCTATAGCCTTCATCCAACCAGTATAAAACCTGCTTTTAATGAAACACCTGACTTGAGGGAAATACTTACGGATGCCCAAATAGTCATGCACCTTTACTAATTTACCCATCTCATATTCAGAGGGAACTAATGAATCCTTCACAATGATGGAAGAGCATCCAGAATCTAGTATTATTTCTGCGGGTTTGTTGAAGATGAAATCATTAGAGTCAAACATACAGTTATTTGGTGATAGCTCTGTTTCAAACACAAAATTTACTTTAACAGTCTTACTTTTGTTCCTATAATTTCTCGGATTATCTGGGCAATTAGTCCTAATATGACCAACTTTTCCACACCCATGACATGCCACCTCAGAATTAATGTCTGTATTCTGCTGGTTTAAATTTAAGAAGTGAGATTGATTAGTCTTCTTACCGCGATACAAATAAGCACTACGAAATCAGCCATCTCTACTGCAGTCTCAAACTCACGTTCCTTCAAAAAGATTCTCATATCAGAATTACAACTGCTTAAAAGCTGCTCTCTTATCAAAAAATCAAACAATGAATTGAAATCTTTCTTGACATTACTCAGGGAAATCCATCGATCCAAATATTGTTCCATTCGAGCAACCAACTGGACATAAGTTTCTTTTTCCCGACATTTGCTCTCACGAAATTTCCGTCTATACATGTCGGCGTCTACTGAATGGGCTCTTAGCAAGGCGTCTTTCAGTTTGGCATAATCACCCACAGTATCATCTGGCAGCGATACATAAACCTTAAGAGCATGACCCCTAAGAAGTGAACCTAAATATACGTGATAATCACTGTTATTCCACTTGTGTAACTTTGCGAATCTTTCAAAACGTTGTA
>NW_028234433.1:12418437-12423437 GCF_977035675.1 Penaeus japonicus
AAAAAAACTAATATTAAGATTGATTAATAAAGAATAAAGAATCCTTTATCCCCAACCCCAATCTGTAAGACCAAGACCCCATCACCACTTCTCGACCTGGCAGGCCTCCCTGAGTTTTCGAGAGGACATGACAACAACTTAACAAGACAGACAGCGAGTTTCGTCCTCCCACTAGTATACCTACTGTTTTTTTGTTTTGTTTTTTTCATTTTCTTAATTTTTTTTTCTTCATCTCAACTCTTCATCAGACTTATCTGTCCCACTTCCATTTCGGTGGAAGTTCGAGTTCCAGTTTTGGTAGTTAACCCAGCGACCCTGTTTGCGTGTGACTCACCGTTTTCTTCTCCACCATGTGACCTCTTCTACATCAAATCCTGTCCTGCTAATGTGTTCTTCTAGTCTAGCTTTGGAATAAACCGTATGTTTTGTTCTGGTGCTTTTTCTGTTCGACCTGGCCGTTCTGATCCTTGAATAACGAACCTTGACAATCATAAAGTAATTAATATTTTAAAGTGGCAAATGACACACATATAAAAATAAATAAATAAATTAGAACTTTCAAATGAAACACAAAGTAATTCAGCAACAGAAGCATCTCAATGGCAAAATGAGAATGATGCATCTGACTGCAGTCATTTGCCAGTTTGTTAAAATTAGGTATCAAGTTACTTGTGCTGATCCTCAACACTGGCTGTAGTCGGTGAGAAGTGATCTGTTCTTTGACTTGTTAATTTTCATTATGAAGAAAGTCTGCTCACAAATGTAAGTTGATGCAAACAACACAAACAAAGTTTGCCAGAATAGCCATTTACGGGCAAAATGTTAATGTTCATAAACTCATTGCTAACATTCTCTTTCAATTTTACTAACGCGTGTAGCCCGCGGGCCCTGGTGTGCCTACATCCGACCTAACCTAACCTAGTTTTTTAGGTTAGCCCTATCCAAGGGAGGTCCCATACTAAACATTCAATTGTCTGTGATTGGTCGATGAATTGGTGCTATTATTATCACGTTACATTATTTCCCATTATCGATTTTTTTCCCGCAGGCGAGGTCGGCGCATGCACAGAGCCGATATATTCAGTTAGAGGTTGATCAATGCAGTGGAAACCTCTCCCTTTTCTCGTTTTAAAATTATTTGCAAAATAATATATCTCGCTTATTATACGGCATAAGTAAAACTATGTCATGCTGTAAGGTTAGTTTTTCGCTACGTTTGGTTGTGCCTTTACCCAATAATACCGAAAATTCAGGTGGGGAAAACAGGTCTGGACACTGAAACTTGACTAATATAACATCTAAAATTAATGTTTATTCACAATATTTAATGATAAAAGAAAAAAAAATCTATCGCACCGCTCAATTTGCCATTTATAAATTTCATGTCATTGCGTAACACTGGTACATACACTTTGTTCCCGCCCAATTGACTCGAACGTATTTCGTGCATATCTCAACTTATTTTCTCAACCTTTGAATTAAAAATAAAGTGATATGAGAAGCTGTATATCAGCGATATCATAGACGTCAAGAGTCACATAACTCACTCAATATTAATATTAAATCGTTAAAAAACGCACTACCTGACAACCACCTCTGTTACCCTCCTCCCTCCACCAGCCCCTCCACCCCCCCCCCCACCCCCTTTCTCTTCCTCTCTCTCACACCCCACAACTGCATTGATCTCCTGTGTCTATTCCATGAGCACGCAACTCTAAATACCCCTTTGGGCACATTCAAATGATATTTTCTTAAGGCTCCGTCCATATCTATCACCTTAGTCGATTTAGACTCCCTACAACCTTAAAAGAACCTTTAATAACCCTGTCCTTAGCTTTTCGATTTTAGTGATACTGTTTACTTCCTGTGTATCGTTTAACCCTTGTCGAGACAGCGGTTGTGGTGAATGAATCGTGATGGAAGCTAGGTGCCTTAATCGGCTGATGTTTTGCATGCCTTTTGTGCTTCGTCGGATTTTTTTTTTTTTTTTTTTTGTCTCGTGTTTTGTTTGTCCTTCCCTGATTTAGTTGTTTTTGTCCTTTGTTCAGTTTTAGTATCCGTTGTATAATTGATTGCAAATAACTCGATTTGTTTTTCAATTGACATGAGATTACCTTGGCAATTAAAACTATGGAGATCAATTCAAAAGTTTTTATATATACATGTTAGAGGAAGTCTAGTGTTGTTGGTAATGAATAATAAAGTTGTTCTTTGACTTACTGTGAAAATTATATAGTATTCTTAAATATGATATCAAATACAGCAAAAAATAATTATACAAATATCGTATGAATATCGCACTCTAATCAGCTAGGCAATCACCAGGTCAGGTCAACTTTGACGGATAGGAAATTCGCACATAGTTGCCTTCCTAAGTACATAGACCCTCAAAAGAGGTTAATACCCTCGACTGCCACGCTTTTTACATTCCAGACTATCTTCCCGCATAACCACTGTTGGGGACGGCGGATGCGAACCCCTTCCATATAAGCAGGAAATCTGGAACATACAGACAGACTGGGGATAGACTGCGCTACCACTGACGCCTGATTTCTCCGTCTGTTTATACGTGTCGTGATAGTGTTAATTACTGTGATGATTGTGCTGTAGTGTATATATATCTATCGTGTACTATAATGTCAGACTATCTGCGTTATGGAATAAACCTGAACTATACAAACCCTGTGTCTGGCATCAACTACCTATTCATGAAATATTAGTGTATTCATTGAAATGATATCGCAACATCAAATACCCAACCTAAAAGCATCGTCTATGAAAGTTCCATTCTCCGATTGAATAAAATGCAATTTCAATCATCATATGGTTGTCCGAAATGATAATCAAGCCTGTAATTAATGAAATAGTATCTTAATTTGATAGCTCAAAATTCTGTGCGCACGCATACACACACACACACACACACACACACACACACACACACACACACACACATCTATATATATTATATATGTATATGTATATATACATATACATATGCATATACATATACATATACATATATATATATATATATATATACATATATATATATATAGATATATATATATATATACGTATACTCGAAAAGATCTGAAAGCATTTACCACATAATCGATGTAACGGACACCAGTATCGGCTGCTTAATGATATATGTATAATGATAAGTACTCATAATTCATGAAAATGAGATATATGCATGCGGATTTGAAGATAATTATGTATATTGGTTATTCTTTTATTACAGAAAGTGAAGGAAGTAAGTCGGGAGTAAGTATTCCAGAAGCTTCTGACAACGAGGCTGAAGTCAAACAAATGTCTGATATTGAAGCAGACTCACACACGAATCCAGATTATGTTCCAGACATGACTAAGGGGGGGGGTGAGGATTCCGAGGATGAGATCCTATTGTCACTATTCGGGCAGCGTCTCCGAAAAGGTAGTCAATTACAGATGAATAACATGTAGCAGCATGGATTATGAGTTATGTATAACACACACAGACACACTTAATCATTTTCAGTCTATGAAATTTGCATTTGTGTAATTTTTACTTATTTGTTTTTCCTATTTCCGGTACTCTTCTTACAGCGCTCACAACTGAGCCCGATGATGAATTTTCAGAAACCTTCTTTATCTACTAAATCGGAGTCAAAAAACAACTTTTGAAATCCCGGTCTAAGGAGAGGATTTGGGAGAAAAAAAGGCAGTGAAAATACACCAATGAAAGACTACAAGCATGAAATTCCAACGCATGTTCGTAATCCTTAGGAATATATCATGGACTTATTAGCGGACGATTTCCTGGACCACATTGTGTATCAAAGGAACCTGTATGGCCGACAAATAAATATTTCCATGTCTTTCAGCTTAGACCGGAATGATGTGATGCGTTTTGTGGGTTTCCTTCTCTTCATGGGAGCAGATATGTTCCATAAGTGGACGACTACTGGGCTAAGCTTACCCATGTTCCTCAGGTGTCAAGCATTAATTAAGTAATTCAAATACGTGCCCTAATTCTCTATAATGACAGTACATTTATGGTTAAATTTAATAAAATTAGGCCGCTGTTTACCATGGTTTGCAAGAAATTTGTTAGTCTGCCTCACACTCCTCACATCTTACAAGGGCACACGCTTCGGCAGTATAACAAACAAAACCCCGACAAATGCAGATTTAAACTGATTTGTAGATCAAGCTGTGATAAGGTCAGACGCTACATCCTACTTTACTCAGGTTTCAATACCCTAGACTGGTAAAAATCATGTCCAGATGAATCCGAATTGTTATCTGCCACTTTGTAAATTTGTTCTAGCACTTGTTTTTAAATCCATACCGAAACCTAATGATAGTGACTAATCTAATCCATAACTGATTTTCCATTATTTCATTGATAGATAACCTAAAAGAGAAATATAGTTGCCGTTACACAGGAACCGGGAGAGAGAATAGAATAGACTATCCAAAGCTTAAAGCAAAGAATAGATTGGATAAGTCATCTCGAGGAACATTGGACTACTTTTATGTTTCCTAGCACTCTGATCGGACAATAATACTGTGACCACGGTTTCCAATGACATGGGAATGGAACCGATGACTGACTATAAGATATAACAAGGAAAGGAAAGAAAGACATAGCATGCCCAACTGTTACCAAAGACTGTAATCTTAACATGGTTCACTTTTGTAAGACCTTATCAAAAGCTAAGTGGTGGTATCTCTGTCTCTTTGGCTACATTCTTGACCTAGGACTTGGTAACTCATGGGTCATGTATAAGAGAGATGCTTTAGCTCTGAAAGGGTATTATCCATCTTAAGAAAAATAGATTGGATGGGTCATACTTCCTACGGGGCTGTGATGGATGGAAAACTGTGTTCACAAAATCGATCTTGATTCATGTTCAGGGTCTTGAAAATTTTGCCACTTTGTCTCGGCACCGAAGGACATATGAATGATCTACTGTGATAACTCCCATAAAAAGGATATAGAGCTAACAGGT
>NW_028234433.1:12428437-12465937 GCF_977035675.1 Penaeus japonicus
ATATGTATATATAGATACATATATTCATAATTATATATGTATATATATATACAGATACATTTAGATACATATATACATAAATACATATACACATACACACACATACATATCATAAACGCGTCACCTCCCGGCAAGGCCCCCATAGCTGGTGCTCCTTTCCAGGGATGGCTGCGTTTTAATTAGTGTCGCATTTGGACGCCCTCTCACCGGCGTCTAACAGCACCTCGCATGATTGACCCTTTGCTCGTGACCTTTGCAAGGCTTCATCCTCACCGTTGAGAAACCTTGTGCTGACTATAACCCAATTATCCTGTTAGTGTCACCGCATGATATACCCAATTCGAGAATTGTGTTTCCATCTAGGATTGGACGATTAGTTCAGTTAATGCTGTTAGTATGTACTGTTGCTATCATTGATATTGTTCTATTCATCATTAGTCAGATATGGTTAATTGTACTTTTTTATTTACCCATTCACGCGCTCTTTGCATTTTTTAATTGATTATATTACCTTCCATGAAACTTTTTTTTCCCTATCTTAACACATACCTCAATACATCAAACAGAAAATTTATCCATGTAAATTCTCTTCTGATAAAAAGCATATCTAGTGCTCATTGTTGGCTTGAATTGTATTACTGTAAAGTTACTTCACCGTGTAGTGACTCATTCTCAAGTTATCTCTCGCCTTACATTCCTGTAGCGGCATCTGTGTCCTGCGTCTCAGTAATACGATTGTCCTCCGCCGACACCAACACTTCTACGGCCGGTGACAAAGGCGAACGGACCTTAGAACACGCTATTACATACAAAAGTTTTCCGTGCTGTCTTTCTTATATCCATGTGTACAACTATATTTTTTATGCTCAAAACGTTCGTTACTTAGTGCCTAATTAATACCGATGTATAAAAATCATCGATATTCAAGGGATCAATGTTACATGAATGTTCAACAATCATGTAGGTTTTTCGTATTATAAACATCTTAATTCTCTTGTTACCCCATAACACAAGGTATCCCTTATTCCCTCAGGTTATTTACGCTTATGTGACCCTTATGTATCTAAATTTGTGTTCATTCATATTTTCATGTTTTCCATTGCGAAATGTTGGAAAATGAAGTGTAATTATACCAATGAGTAGTCGATACAGACCACTCGCAATCGCAGGCATGCCAAGACCCCCCGCTCTTCTCTGGGCACCCCTCCCATGCCCGTTCTTTTGGTCTGTAGCGTGTGTGAACTCTAAATTTTGGGTACGTCTTTAGACTATTGTCATAGCTACAAAGGGGTTATAGGAAACTCTGGTTTAACACATTTATTAGAGGGAAACAATATACATACATATAATACACGAAAATATATTAAGAACTACCTAAGCTAATATGAATAATATTATCTTATATTAAGATGCAAACTAATGCGTTTACTACACATGTATTACTCCAGGCCACATCTTTTTTACACTTGGTCAACGAAACGGGGAATATACACGGAAAATTTATAACACCATAGCCGGCGATTTGCGTGGAGAGCAAACACACAGCCTTTCCTTCCTGTCGTCTCCCCCTCTATGTGTCCGTCTCTTTCTCTCAGTCACAGCTGAACTTTGTTCATTCCCTGCTTCGAACAGGCTTCACGCCACCCGAGACCTGTAGTGCGAATAACGCAACTCTGAAGCCACTGCGATTCGCGCAAATCCATGCTAGCTGGCACTACAACCGCCTGGGGCCAAAATTGCAACGACCCGATGTAGCATAGGTGACAAGCAGCATAGGGCAATCCTGAAGACATTGGTGGTGGAGTCAGCTGGTAATCACAACACGCCCACAGATCCTCTGGCAACAGGCAGTACAGAAGATCAATGCTGAGGGCATCGATAATATGGGCAGGGACGTAGTATTATTTGCACTTAGCTGGCAGGTACCACAATACGCCCACAGGCTCTCTGGTGACAGGCAGCAGCATAAATGGTATCGATGGGACAGGCAGCCATATTCTAAGTCCCTAAGCGCGCCGTGTACATGACATGAACATGCCGCGATTCTTATTCTAGAAGCGCGGGTTCGCGGGAAAAGCGTGGCAAATTCGTGGCAAATGCGTGGAAAGTATTGGAACAATCGTGGAAACTCCGTGGCAAGGGGGTAGGCTTGTCACGATAGTTACACGAGTGAAAAAAAATCATATTTTTACTGTACTTTTTCTTACCAATACTTCATATGAGCATACTACGTTTGAAAAGTAATACCTATATTGGTTATATTAGGCATCATTGTCCTAGACACGGATTACAAACTCTTTTAGGAAAACATGGATTCTCTGCTGATTTTGAGTTTGTTTACCTTTTGGCGGACTTTTCGAAGGAGAGTGAAGTTAAATGAATGGTAAAAGTAGTCAGGGACGTAAAATTAAAGCATATAATTATATGAAATATGTATCCATTAAATCTATATGCATGATATATTAAAAATGCGCATATATGTACAGTATATACAAAGATAAAATAAGGAAGATCTGTTCATAAACACACGGTCCCTCACATCCCGTTTGTTTTGATCGAGCGTAGAGTGAATTACCAACAGCGCGTTCGTGAAATGGTTGTCAATTTTTTAACTAGGAACAAGTACAACGACTGATTCATACCAAAATTGAATTATCTTATGTTAGTGCTACCTATGATTGTAGTTTCTCTTATGAATTTGTCGTGTGGACAGTGCCATTCATCCGAAACATGTTAATAAGTGGGTTAACTTTGGAACGGTTGGTAAACCTGAAGCAGTTGACGCGAACGTGCCGCGCTTTTGCGTCCTAGATTACCGCATTCGTTACATGAACACGACATGGACATAACATGAACATGACATGGCCACGACACGCAGAAAACGTTATAGAATACGGCTGAGGATCGTGGCAGACAATGACATCCAGCATACAGCTAACAGGCACAACAAGCCTGTGGTTAACGTTAACTTGATCCATCCCGGGTAAATGGGACAAAGCCACACAAGGAGCTAAATGCCTACACAGTGCAATAATGGCCATGCTGTGCAGGAATAGCCAGGCTGTGAAGGAGAGAGGAAGGGCATAAGTCACAGTATTAACCCATGTTCGTGGCTTTCCATATAACACTAGATGTGCCTGTTTTAAGTTGAAGATTAGAAAACTTGTTACTAGTGTATGAGTAATTTGTTGCATTAGAAAACTAAACAGTGGACACAAATAGCATGCTATTAAACATACTTAAATACATGCAACTTATATAAAATAAGGCAAATCTTACAAATTCTGGGGACTTATCGGGTAATCCCGCACATAGTTCGGGATTACTCCAATGTTTCTTGTTTTTACTAAGATTTGTGAAAACTATGTATCAATTCGAGTATAGAGTGCTTTTAGCGTCCTTTCTTTATTATCTTTTCTCCATATCAGGTATTACAGGGGAATACCCAGCTTTTATATTATGGTTATATTATGTTCAATAATAACTTTTGTTTTTCTGTCATGAGCAAAACGGAAATATGGTTTATAGGATGAAAGTTTTACATCTATTTTTTTTTTTCAAGAAAATGTAATAATTACATAAATACATTATATTGTTATTTTTACAACATACTGTGTATGAAAGCTACTCAAGCATATACCACATTGTCGGCATATGTACCGAGACAAGCTACTCTTTCCTCTTGTTTGCCAACAGTGTTTACAGCGATGGTACTTTCCATCGATAATCATCACGAGTGTATGAGCGGCAGCGGGACAAGAGCGGGCACGGGATTGTGAAGGTGAACGGGGAGAACGAGCAGATGTCACAGGGCGATGAGGGGCGACGCTGCTCTTGTGCTCTGCAATCCCCCCGTCGGACGATGTAGTAATTCGCAGATTAGACTGATGCAGAAGTCCAATTGAGTAATTTTCCGACCCAGCCATTTGTGGAAAACATGCGCATTTACTATTGCCATGTCCAGCAGGTTGCAAAAGAGCTTTATATACCATTTCTTTGTCTTGCGGCTGGGTACAACTGTGCAAGCTGGACACCTATGTTGACTTCCTTCATTCTGTTATTGTAGTTAATAACGCAGAAGGGTTTCTTCCTTATTTCCCCTCTTCTGTTCAGGGGGAGGTCAACAATTTATTTTCCTTTGTGAATGGTGGATAAGATATTCACTTGTTTCTTATCCATCCAGGACATCGCCATCATTCCTGCCCAGGATGCTCTTGTGTCTCTGTCTCCCTTCTTTTTTACTTTGAGATCCTTTGGCATAAATTCCCTGTTGAGCCTTACTCTGCCGACGGCCTCACTCTTCGGTGACTGAAGATAGTGGGGAAAAGAGTAGGCGATATCCCTTTTCGAAGAGCCCTGCTTCATTCATAAGGTCTATTACAACCTTCATACTTGCCGGGACTTCACTTCTGGCTGACGTGTATCCAGCTGCCTATCCGTTACTTCTGCACAGTTTATAGACCTTCATTACGAAGCGGGCCCTCTTTGACGGATTGGACTGAACGGCGTGCTGACAGCCCCTGTATGCCCACAAAGATTCGTCAACTGCGACCTTTCTCTCTGGTGTGAACACATTGAAGCTGCTCTGGAAGCTGTTCATGATAGGCCTAGGCTTCCACAAGCAGCCGGTAGTTGTAGCTTCATCTTTGTTGTTGCTGAAATGGAGATTTGATGTCAACAGGTCATACCGATATCTTGTCATTGTTTCACAAAGCAAAATAGTGTTGACTAGCGGGTTCTCAGACCAGTAAAATATGTAGGTCGGTGTTGGCTGAATTCCCAAGAGGAGACGTTGGCCTATGTAGTTCTAAAGCTCGTCTACAGAGGCATCCTCCCAGGCCTTCATGTGAGATGATGAATTTGGCAGGTGCTGCTGACCATAAAGGTTTGTCTCCCTCTTCAAACTGTGCCACAGCTAAGGGGGAAAGAAACAGTTGAGGATCTCCTTCGGCGTCGAGTCCTCCTCGAACCGAGTCCATCCTTCAGACCGGGCATGCTGCTAAAGGCGTTGCGACGCGGCACTCATCGTAGTCGATGGAGGTGTCGTGGGCCGAAACGTCCTCCCCAGTCGGAATCTACGAACAAGAGAACGGAAGGTGCTTGAGCGACGACGGGTTCGTATGACGTCGATGGTTAAGGCTGACCCATGTCCGTGAAAGACATGAAGCCCTTATGGGCGTAGGCTCACCCACGTCCGTGAAAGACATGAAGCCCTTACGGGCGTAGGCTCACCCACGTCTGTGAAAGACATGAAGCCCTTACGGTCGTAGGCTCCCCTCAAGGCAGTTAGTGGTAAAAGATCGCTTCTGCGGCCAGATGGTCGGCCGGCAGAGTAGTGAGAAGCATGAGCGCGTATTGCAATGAGAATGCATAGCATGTTCAACATGTTAATAAGACAGGCTAAGAGTGATATTTATCAAAAGGTTATGTCATAGGTCACCTTGTCATCGTTATATTTTTAGCCAGCCTCGTTTGTATAACTGCAATCGGCCTCGTAGCTGGCTTTATTTGTGAAGATAACATAAATGACATAGTAACATTGTTCATGTATATCTTGCATAATAGTATTCATATTTTTTATAATTAGCTTAATAAGGCAATACAGAGTCATTAGATTGGATTCTTTAAAACAATAGAAAAAAGTAAAATTAGTTTAGTTTAGATCTTTATTTACCACCCTGGCTAACTGCACAGATATGGACAAGCTTTGATACATTGATGTAGAGTCATGACATTGTTGCTAAAGTTGTATTACAAATTAAGGTAATAACATGATTATATTCTATAGTATATCAACTGTCAATAAACATTTGATAAATGTTGTAATAGGGAGCCGTATTCAAGAACGTTTTCTGCGTGTCGTGGCCATGTCATGTTCATGTTATGTCAATGTCGTGTTCATGTCACGAAGGAAGTATTCTAGAACGCGAAAGTGTGACACGTCCGTGGCAGTTGCTTCAGGATTCCCAACCGTTCCGAAATAGTGAAAATTTTGGCGAAAATTAATGTCCAACCCTTGAACTAATAACGGGATAAAGAAAAATCGGGAATAATATGAAATTATAGTTATAGTATATTTACGAATTAGCTATCTGTTTCACGAATGCGGGTTGGCAATGAAGCTGCCTGCTTCATCTAAACAAACAGCAGCATGGAGCAGGCCAAGCAGACCACCCCTTTCTCCGAAGAACAGAGATTGGCCTTAGTCGATCTTGTGGTGGCCAGGGAGAGTATAATTCAAGACCGGAAATGCAAATAAAAAAGAAAAATGGCTGGCATGCTCCAGCAAAGGCCAGATATGGATCGCTTAAAATATTGCCAGTATTACATTTGATAATTTGATTCTAAATAAAGTTATGTTTAGCACTAATATCATATTTAGCCTACTATTGTATGTGAGCATTTTGTTAAGAATGAGTTTTTGGAAATACTAGCCTAACATTATTGTTTCTAAAATATTAAAATATGAAAAGAAAAACATGGTGCTGCAATTTTCACATTACTCAAAGTAAACTTGGATTTATCCTTACAAATATATTATTTATTCAATAAAAAAAAAAAAAAAATCATCATCATTGACGGGTAGGTCGGTCCCGACCAGCCGTGGCCCTCCGCACCATATTCCTCCAGCCATTCCGGTCTTCTGCCAGCCTCATTGCCTCAACCATGCTCATGTCGCAGAGTTTCTTTATGTCGTCGGAGTACTGGGTTTTGGGTCGACCTCGTCCTCTAGAGCCAAACCATTCCGGTCAACAAGTTTCTTTCAAGGCCCCCGCCACGGAGAATATGGCCAACAAATGTCAGTTTCCTGGCGTTAAGGATGTTTGAGAAACTCCGCTCGCAGTTTATCTTTTGGAGGACTTCTTCGTTTGTCTTCTTTTCAGTCCAGCTGATGCGGAGAACACGTCTGTAACACCATATTTCAAACATTGGATTCTTTTTTTGTCAGATTCTTTGAGTGTCCAACATTCGGATCCATAACTAGCAATAGAGAAGACAAGAGAATTCAGAAGTCTTTTCTTTATACAAAGAGAGATGTTCTTATCCTTCCAGATGTTAGCATTTCTGGCAATTGCTAGTCTTCTTTTTATTTCAATGGTGTCATCATAGTTGTCTTGGAAGACCACGCCCAAGTATGTAAATTGTTTAACGTTCTGAATATACTCATTGTTGATTTTGATGTTTCCATTGTTTTGATCAGTAGTCTTCCTTCTAATTTTCATTATTTTTGTTTTCTTGGCATTAAGCATAAGACCAGATTTTTCACTTTCTAATCTAACTCTATCAACTAGATCCTGGAGCTCATCCATGCTACCGGCAATGAGGACAACGTCGTCAGCATATCTCAAGTTGGTAATTTGTTGTCCATGAACAGTGATTGAGCTTTCAAAACCAGATAGTGCTTTTCTCATGATTGCTTCAGAATAGATATTAAAAAGGTGTGGCGAAATTATACACCCCTGTCTGATGCCTTGGTCAATATTAACCCATTGCAGACGGAGATAAATTTGCTTGCCCAGCCTCCAGGATAGGTTTTATTTTAGAGAGAGACCACTTGAAGCAATATAATTTGAAGCATCCAAATCTCTTTCAGTCATTCATTGTAAAACTAGAGCGGTTTTTGTGTTTTATTTTTTTGTGTGTTTTATTGAGTTTAGAGACTTATATGTGCCGTATGACAGGCTCTATCAGTGCTGCAGTTGACTAAAATTGTAGTATGTTATCCATATTAGCTCATTATTTTCTTTATACTCAATGTGATAGAAGTATTGTTGTTTTATGGGAGGACAAAATGCAACTTTATTTTTTCGTATTTTTGTGCTGTCATGAACGAATACGAAACATATAACCACCTACAATAAAGATAACAACAAGAGGTAGGGGAGAGGAATGAAACCTGTGCTTGTGACTGTGAGTGCCACAGTGAAAGACATCCATATTGGCACAGGAGCACATTTTAGACACTGGGTATGGATTGAGTCACCTTCCTCTTCTCGTTCTGCCTGCACATCCTTCATCGGCGGTACTTTAGAGCAAGGGTTCATCAACTTAGTGTGTGCCATCGCTCTATAGAGACAGTGCATACTAGAGACCGTGGATGGGTGCCATTCAAGGCTCTCTCACCTGCTGGTGCTAGAAAAAAGTGGTGCCATCTAGGTTTTGGACGTTAAGCTTGCACGATATTACGGTAATTATAGTAATTAGGACTGCAGTAGCCATCATCACTCATTCCTTTTTCATAGCAAAATAAAATAGCACAGTGATCCAAAATCCCCGAACGTCGTGTACGTCATGACGCCCGTCGTCAGGCCAAAGCTCCTACGTCATGTATATCATGACACCCGTACGCAATGGGTTAAGCCATTCAGTCAGTCCGTAGGTGGTTCTCACTGCTGCTTTTTGATCGTCATACATAGCTTTTAGCAGTAAGATGATATGATGGGGGAAGCCCATGGTGTGCATATCTTTCCATAGGATGTCATGTTTCACCCTAATAACAATGTAATATTTCTTGTTGAATTAAGATTTAACTTATGACATTCAAAAGCAGTGTAGGGAGACTGGTGGTGGGCCGCCTCCTGAAGCACCAAAGATGCTGCCAGATTCCTATGCAGCAGCTGCTTCCATCATGGGAAAAGAGTTGTCATTGGGGGACAGGGCCTATGACTCAATGGCTCTCCATCCAGTAGATGACAAAGGACAGGAATTATTGCATACAATAATTGATAAGAATTATAACAATGCCTGTAAAAAGTCATTTAGCATTATGTATGACAAATTGTTACGTTTTCAAATAGTTATAATACACTGTGTATCAAACAACCAATGATTTATAATACAAAAAAAATAGTAAGTGGGATTTGAAATCTTATTTCAAACATATCAAACATATCTTTATCCCAAGAACTCCTTTTCGTGTGATATGATATTGCATACATTTTCTAAAATCTCAAGTTTTGTTTTCAATGAGAACATTGATCTTCCCCTTATTATTTTTACTATTGAAATGCTAGGATGTCTATAGCCTCCATTTTAGCATGTAGCTTGTGTTGAACATGTAAGATTAAGTTCTCAAGAAATTCTTTGGTCTTTCGTAAACAAAAATATTGAATCACTGTTTTCATCCACATACTACCCAACCTTTATTCGCACATTGCCTTGCAGATATTTGGACAAGTTCTTTAATGGGAATTCTGAAAGTAAGTAACTATTAAATAGAATAAAAAAAAAAAAAAATAGATGTCTATATATTACAGGTATTTGACTTGCAGAGACCAGGGACATCTAATCCTTCTTCCATCATCCATACTGAACATATACGCACAACACAGCCACTCATTCACTTACAACAGGCACTCTCCAGCACAGACTTCACACCCATGACTTCCTCAGCATCATCAGTCATTTCTTACAAACTACACACCACATTCATAGCTAAACACATATCTTCCACTCCCTCACCCTCTTCACTCATGTCCCACTCTCCTAGTCCTCAGTCTTCTCAATCCAGCCTTGTTCCTTCCCCTAGTATCTCCCCCTTTTCTGTACCCGTCTGTGGACCTTCACCTTGTTTTGCAAATCCCTCTCCTGCTTCTTCTGTTCATGGCCTCATTCCTGCTGCTGCTACTTATGCTCCTTCTCCTACTGCTTCTGTTTTCCTGCTCTACCTCCCGTTACCGCTATGCCTGCACCCTCTCCTGTTCCTGGTCCATCAACAAGAAGGACCTCAAAACGAGCTAAGAATGAGGTATACCAACATGCCATTCAACGTGCCAGAGAACGACAAGAGGAGCTTCACTAGCTACAGCTGAAATGCATTACTGAAAAACATGATGAGGAGATGAAGCTCCTGTGTGAAAGTCGGGAAAAGCTGCATGAGGTGTCTTCCGAAATACTTGATATTTTAAAAGTTGGAAAGGCAGCCTTTGAAAAAATAACAAATTGTCTTTCATATTTTTTATAAGGCAGTGTTTTATATATTCGGATGAACTGTATTGTTTATTTATTTACATTGTTTAAGAAATGTTACTATTTTTAGTAAAGTGCAATATAAGTTCCATATTCAGATTTAATTTTTGTAATGCGGTGCTACTACATATTAATTTCTTTTATTCATTTTCTTTTCTTTTTTTTTCAAGGAAGAAAACTATTTTTTTTAAAGGGCAATATTAATGTTCCATTCTTTTTTGTTATTCTATCTTCGATAAGGAATGTCTTTTACATAATTGCATGTATCAGCATCATTAAACTTTTTTTTTTCACTTCCTGAATAAAACTATTTTTGATAAAGAGCAATATCAGTATCCCATTGATTTCCTTTTTCTCTGATAAAGCAGTGTTTTTAAATTTTATATGTTATCATTGTTATTTCCTTTAAAGAATATAGTTATATTTTATAAACTATTGTTATATCTATGAATGTATCTTTTGGTTGATGATGTCAACATTTTTTTTCATTATTGTACACCAATGTATATGAAAATCATTATCGACGGTGAAAGATATTGATGGAATATATCGTTTGCAGTTGTGGTAAAAAAAAGGTCTGCTTTGGTACAGTTATATTGCTGTTATGAAATTTAACATCCTTTACAGATTGAAAGTGTACATACATGATATGAATAAAATCAGAATAAATAGCAATCATAATATAAAAGAAATTCTGAACAAATAGCAGCATTGCCTACCTCGTAAATGAAAATAATAGGAAGCATTACAATCTTACTAATGTTCAATTAAGCAATAGATGTAATTTACACAAATGGAATGAAAAACATTAAAGAAATCCTATATAAAAATGGAAATATTGAAATGTCCATACAAAAACTTTCAAAATCATCTGGAACCATAGTAACAAAGTCATCAAATGGAACTCTAAACAGAACTGCAATATTGTTTAGTACTGCACAAGCCATGATGGCTTTCTTGCTATTTTCCAAAGCAATCCTCATTGTGTACATGGTTCGTCTTTCTTTTTGTTTCGTTTTATAAGAATTGGAGGGGTCACCCTACAGTCACATGAATCACAGGATAAATTAAATTCTATCTTAACAAATACAGCATATATTGTGCATAAATAAAGAATAACAATAATATATATATAATCATAGATATGTATACATGGAATACGTTCCAGGACTTGGTGGACGTTCTTGCATTCCTGGGGAACGGCTGTTTCAATTGTCAACAGGTATAATTCAACCTGAAAGCTGGCTAGGGTCAGTTCACAGCACTTCCGGCCGGCAGATATCCATTTAATCAATTGAACAAAAATAGGGAGCAGGTGTACCCAGTACTCATTTAAGTAAGAGTTGTGGCAAAGTGGACTACTTACTCCAGAAGGGGGTACAAGTAGTATACCACCGCGCATGCGCAGAGCCAAGGGCGATACTTTTTTTTAATGCATTACAATTCAGCGAATCATATTAATATAAAGAAATTACATGTTCATTCTATCCAAATCCTTTACACATTGGTATTGAGAGAACAGCAAACCTTTTAAGTACACCAAAGCCCTTTTTTATCGCGTTCATTGTTCTGATATGAGAGAAATTATAATTCCTCTCTTTGTCAGAACGAGGAGACAGAAAGGGCGTCAGCAGATATGACCTACAAGGATATCCATTGTCTCCCAATAGGAACCTTCTACAATGCCCTCCCTGAAGCCTCTGGCATAACAGCGACTCATTAAAAATCCTGGCATCGTGTGCACTGGCAGGCCAACTAGCAACAATGTTTGTAAATTTTAAAGGGGCATCACACACGCCCTGTACATTTAACGAAAAAAAAAAATTGCGACACCTATAAAATTAAACACTTTTTACTGGGATGTGGGTGCCATCAACACACCCGGTGACTCCAGGCATTCCAGCAATTAGGGAAAACTCTTGCATAGCAACCTCTTCCTCTGCTGGCTGAGAAAATGTTATATATTCCACAGCCAAGTCAGCAATCTTCACAGACACACTGCGGACGCATCTGCTGACAGTTGGCTGGGACATTTCATGGCAGTCCCCCATACTCAGCTGAAAATTACCTGTGGCCAAGTAGCGTAAGACCACGAGGAACTGGAGGTGGTGTGGGATTGGTGATCCTAAAAAAAAAATAATAATAATAAAAAAAATAAAATAATAATAATTATATAAGTAAAGAAAAACAATAAAAAAAATATAATGATAGCTTCAAATCATTATTCCAATATTACTGACAACCTGATCAAGTTAACACCATATATATTAACCAGTAAATTTGTGATCATTACTCTACAATACTTACCACATTGGTTTCTGATTTTCCCCATTCGAGGCTTGATTTTCTCCAGCACCATCATGGCAGACTCTTTAGACAGCCGAAATCTTGCTACAAATTCCTGAGGGGTCAGATCTTCAAAAGAGTTACTTCTGTCTATGATAACATTCCTCGGAATGGCATGAAGATCTGCCAACTCTGCTAGTTGGTGCAGGTCATCCATTCTGCCAGATAATTTATTTTTAATCAAAGCATATACTAAAATGCTAACAGTGTAATATCTTATTGGGATTAGTATTGCAAACTTCTACCAGGAATTTTCAAAATGGATCATATATTCCTCAGCTCAGTTGTATATAATACTTTCTACCTCGCTAACTCTTTAATAGGATAATTAACATATTAGAAGCACTAGAAAATGCATAAACATAAAAGTAGCATTATTATTATTATTATTTTTTTTTTGTACTTTTAATATTTGTAAGAATAATGATCGAAGATTATACAGTCATATAGCAACTCTTATAGCTCCTGCAGCTAACATAAGACCAATATGCTTAAAGAAATGCATAATACGCCAATAGTATGGGCAAGGTTATAATTTTATTCATGCCATTTACACTGCATTGATACCGTTTTTTCCTCCATTAATTTAAGTTCCTTTTTTAATGCTACCATTCCATTAATGTTACTTGCAATAAGAAATAAAAAAAACATACCTTATCTGAAGAATACTGTTGTGGTAAGGAAAACAAAATTCTCGGCAGTGAATCTCTCTTGTTGAAAGTTGCGCCTATTTGTAAACGAACTCAAATCAAATTGAGAATCGCTTGTTCTTCAAAATATTATTCTAGGAATAATACATATAATTGCGCATATGAATATCTATTCTCGAATGTTAATTACTCATATAAAATACTGGTAATGATAATTAAAATATAAAAGTCAAAATATCCGTTCCTATCAAGTTTGTGATAAGGCCACCCCCTTGTCACGGAGTTTCCACGATTGTTCCAATATTTTCCACAACTTTGCCACGCTTTTGACACGAACACGCGCTTCTAGAATACGAATCGCGGCATGTTCATGTCATGTACACGGCGCCCTTAGGGACTTAGAATATGGCTAAGGGAATTTACATACCGAATTTCGGATATAGCATAAGTACATCTTCTAATAATTACATAACTCTGCATACCTTATGCTAGGTGGCTTGAAAAGTTGTATCATATGGCACTCAGAAAATGTACAGCCGTATTCTATGACGTTTTCTGCGTGTCGTAGCCATGTCATGTTCATGTTATGTCCATGTCGTGTTCATGTAACGAATGCGGTAATCTAGGACGCAAAAGCGTGGCACGTTTGCGGCAGTTGCTTCAGGATTCCCAACCGTTCCGAAATTGTGAAAATTTTGGCGAAAATTCATGTCCAAACCTTGAACTAATAATGTCAAAAAGAAAAATCGGGAATAATATGAAATCATATTTATAGTATATTTACTAGTTAGCTTCTGTAATCGGAATTTGTTAAACGTTGATAACTGTTGCACGAACGCGGGTTGGCAATGAAGCTACCTGCTCCATCAAAACAAACAGCAGCATGGAGCACGCCAAGCGGACCATCCCTCTCTCCAAAGAACAGAGAATGGCCTTAGTAGATCTTGTGGTGGCCAGGGAAAGTGTAATACAAGACCGAGACCATCATATTGGAAATGTAGACCAGAAGAAAAAGGCCTGGCATGAAATTAAAACATCGTTCAACGCCATGTTCCCTGATCAGGAGCTGCTGCAGTTGAAACGCGCCTGGAATCATGTGAAGAGTCGGTAAGGAGAGTTATTTTTTCCATATTATTTAATAAATAATAGATGTTGATATTATCTAAGCTAACTGTTTAGAATTAGACTGCAGCTATGGATCGCCCTGGCCTCCGTGCTAAGGAAAGACTAGCAATGGATCGCCATGGCCTCCGTGCTCCAGAAATGCCAACAAACCTATCATCCGGGTGGTGTAACATAATAATTATTTTAGCAGTGTATATTTGATGAAGGTTTATTGGCCTTAGCTCTATCAACTTAGCATGATTACTTCCTAACCTTATCTCTATCAACTTAGCATGATATTTTCATACTAACATTGTTGTTTATAAAATATTCAAATATGAAAAGAAAAACGTGGTGCTGCAATTTTCACCTTACTCAAAGTAAACTTGGATTTATCCTTACAAAGATATTATTTATTCAATAAAAAATAATATATTTCGTTCTAATAGCAATGTAATATTTCTTGCAGAATAAAGATTCAACATATGACTCAAAAGGCAGTGTAGGGAGACTGGTGGTGGGCCGCCTCCTGAAGCACCAAAGATGCTGCCAGATTCATATGCAGCAGCTGCTTCGTTCATGGAAAAAAATTGTCATTGGGGGACAGGGCCTATGACTCAATGGTGTAGCAGACGGCGATCACATCCCGACACATCACCACATTGGTCAATTGGAGAGCACCGCCAGCCAATAAGAGCGCAGGTCAAACGGCAGGTCGAGTGGGTAAACACGATGCTCGAGGTTAAAAGATGGGGAGGTCACCAAAAATAACCAGTGGACTCCTGACCTCACGCCGTAACGCCGCCACGCGAAACAACCACGACAACCTACCGTACCGACATATATCCAGTGCTTAATAATAAACTAGAAAACATTATAGACTTTCAGTTACGAACCGACAATGGCTCACATCCAGTAGATGACAAAGGACAGGAATTACTGCATACAACAATTGGTAAGAATTATAACTGTCTATAAAAAGTCATTTAGCATTATGTTACGTTTTCAAATAGTTATCATACATTGTGTATCAAACAAAAAAGTAGTAAGTGGAATTAGTAATTTTATTTTTCAAAATATCAAACATATCTTTATCCCAAGAACTACCCCTTTTCATGTGATATGATATTGCATACATTTTCTAAAATCTCAAGTTTTGTTTTCAATGAGAACATTGATCTTCCCCTTATTATTTTTACTATTGAAATGCTATGTCTATAGCCTCCATTTTAGCATGTAGCCTGTGTTGAACATATAAGTTTAAGTTCTCAAAAAATTCTTGGGTCTTTCGTAAATAAAAATATTGAATCACTGTTTTCATCCACATGCTACCCAACCTTTATTCGCACATTGCCATGCAGATATTTGGACAAGTTCTTTAATGGGAATTCTTAAATTGTGTATCTATTAAACAGAATTTCATTAAAAAAAAAATGATGTCTCTATATTATAGGTATTTGACTGGTATATATACTTATTTATATTTTTTCCTCAGACTTCACCGACTTGCAGAGACCAGGGACATCTAATCCTTCTTCCATCCAACCGTCCATCATCCATACTCTACCACATTTCCATCCTTTTGAACATATACACACAACACAACCACTCATTCACTCACAACAGGCACTCACCAGCACAGACTTCACACCCATTACTACCTCAGCATCATCAGTCATTTCTTACAAACCACACACCACATTCATAGCTAAACACATATCTTCCACTCCCTCACCCTCTTCACTCATCTCCCACTCTCCTAGTCCTCAGTCTTCTCAATCCAGCCTTCCTTCCCCCTTTTCTGTACCCGTCTGTGGACCTTCACCTTCTTTTTGAAATCCCTCTCCTACTTCTTCTGCTCATGGTCCTTTTCCTGATACTGCTCCTCATGCTCCTTCTCCTACTGCTTCTGTTTCTGATGTTTCTTTTCCCGTTACCCCTATACCTGCACCCTCTCCTGTTCCTGGTCCATCAACAAGAAGAAGGACCTCAAAACGAGCTAAGAATGAGGTATACCAACATGCCATTCAACGTACCAGAGAACGACAGGAGGAGCTTCACTAGCTACAGCTGAAATGCATTACTGAAAAACATGATGAGGAGATGAAGCTCCTTTGTGAAAGTCGGGAAAAACTGCATGAGGTGTCTTCCGAAATACTTGATATTTTAAGTTGGAAAGGCAGCCTTTGAAAAAATAACAAATTGTCTTTCATATTTTTTATAATGCAGTGTTTTATATATTCGGATGAACTGTATTGTTTATTTATTTACATTGTTTAAGGAATGTTACTATTTTCATTAAAGTGCAATATAAGTTCCATATTCAGATTTAATTTTTGTAATGCGGTGCTACTACATATTAATTTCTTTTATTCATTTTTTTTTTCTTTTTCAAGGAAGAAAACTATTAATGTTCCATTCTTTTTTGTTATTCTATCCTCGATAAGGAATATCTTTTACATAAATGCATGTATCAGCACCATTAAACTTTTTTTTTTCACTTCCTGAATAAAACTATTTTTTTAAAGACCAATATCAGTATCCCATTGATTTCCTTTTTCTCTGATAAAGCACTGTTATTAAATTTTATGTTATCATTGTTATTTCCTTTAAAGAATATAGTTATGTTTGATAAACTATTGTTGTTATATCTATGAATATATCTTTTGGTTGATGATGTCAACATTTTTTTTTTTCTTTATTGTACACCAATGTATATGAAAATCATCATCGACGGTGAAAGATGTTGATGGAATATATCGTTTGCAGTTGTGGTAAAAAAAGGTCTGCTTTGGTACAGTTATATTGCTGTTATGAAATTTTACATCCTTTACAGATTGAAAGTGTACATACATGATATGAATAAAATCAGAATAAATAGCAATCATAATATATAAGAAATTCTGAACAAAAAGCAGCATTGCCTACCTCGTAAATGAAAATAATAGGAAGCATTACAATCTTACTAATGTTCAATTAAGCAATAGATGTAATTAACACAAATGGAATGAAAAACATAAAAGAAATCCTATATAAAAATGGAAACATTGAAATGTCCAGACAAAAACTTTCAACATTAAAAGAAATTATGCACAATTTGCTCACGGCGAGCATGCCCACCCTGAACATTATCGCGTCGATCCTGAACTGGAATGTGGGGGGGATCATCTGGAACCATAGCAACAAAGTCATCAAATGGAACTCTAAACAGAACTGCAATGTTGTTTAGTACTGCACAGGCCATGATGGCTTTCTTGCTATTTTCCAAAGCAATCCTCATTGTGTACATGGTTCGTCTTTCTTTTTGTTTCGTTTTATAAGAATTGGAGGGGTCACCCTACAGTCACATGAATCATAAGGATAAATTAAATTCTATCTTAAAAATATATAGCATTTATTGTGCATAAATAAAGAATAACAATAATATATATATAATCATAGATATGTATACATGGAATACGTTCCAGGACTTGGTGGTCGTTCTTGCATTCCTGGGGAACGGCTGTTTCAATTGTCAACAGGTATAATTCAACCTGAAAGCTGGCTAGGGTCAGTTCACAGCACTTCCGGCCGGCAATATCCATTTAATTAATTGAACAAAAAAAGGGAGCAGGTGTACCCAGTACTCATTCAAGTAAGAGTTGTGGCAAAGTGGACTACTTACTCCAGAGGGGGGTACAAGTAATATACCACCGCGCATGCGCAGAGCCAAGGGCGATACTTTTTTTCTTTTTTTTTTAAGGCATTATAATTCAGCGAATCATATTAGTATAAAGAAATTACATGTTCATTCTATCTAAATCCTTTACACATTGGTATTGAGAGAACAGCAAACCTCCTTTTAAGTACACCAAAAGCCCTTTCTATCGCGTTCCTTGTTCTGATATGAGAGAAATTATAATTCCTCTCTTTGTCAGAACGAGGAGACAGAAAGGGCGTCAGCAGATATGACCTACAAGGATATTCATTGTCTCCCAATAGGAACCTTCTACAATGCCCTCCCTGAAGCCTCTGGCATAACAGCGACTCATTAAAAATCCTGGCATCGTGTGCACTGCCAGGCCAACTAGCAACAATGTTTGTAAATTTTAAATGGGCATCACACACGCCCTGAACATTTAACGAAAAAAAAAAAAAAAAATTGCGACACCTATAAAATTAAACACTTTTTACTGGGATGTGGGTGCCATCAACACACCCGGTGACTCCAGGCATTCCAGCAATTAGGGAAAACTGTTGCATAGCAACTTCTTCCTCTGCTGACTGAGAAAATGTTATATATTCCACAGCCAAGTCAGCAATCTTCACAGACACACTGCGGACGCATCTGCTGACAGTTGGCTGGGACATTTCATGGCAGTTCCCCATACTAAGCTGAAAATTACCTGTGGCCAAGTAGCGTAAGGCCACGAGGAACTGGAGGTGGTGTGGGATTGGTGATCCTAAAAGAAAAGAAAAGAAAAAAAAAAAAAAAAAAATATTGTAAGTAAAGAAAGACTATCAATAAAATATAATACCTTCAAATCATTATTCCAAATATATTACTGACAACCTGATCAAGTTAACACCATATATATTAACCAGTAAATTTGTGATCATTACTCTACAATACTTACCACGTTGGTTTCTGATTTTTCCCATTCGAGGCTTGATTTTCTCCAGCACCATCATGGCAGACTCTTTAGACAGCCGAAATCTTGCTACAAATTCCTGAGTGGTCAGATCTTCAAAAGGGTTACTTCTGTCTATGATAACATTCCTCGGAATGGCATGAAGATCTGCCAACTCTGCTAACTCAGCTAGTTGGTGCAGGTCATCCATTCTGCCAGATGATTTATTTTTAATCAAAGTATATACTAAAATGCTAACAGTGTAATATCTTATTGGGATTAGTATTACAAACTTCTACCAGGAAATTTCAAAATGGATCATATATTCCTCAGCTCTGTTGTATATAATACTTTCTACCTCGCTAACTCTTTAATAGGATAATTAACATATTAGAAGCACTAGAAAATGCAAAAACATAAAAGTAGCATTATTATTATTATTATTTTTTTTTTGTACTTTTAATATTTGTAAGAATAATGATCACAGATTATACAGTCATATAGCAACTCTTATAGCTCCTGCAGCTAACATAAGACCAATATGCTTAAAGAAATGCATAATATGCCAATAGTATGGGCAAGGTTATAATTTTATTCATACCATTTACACTACATTGATACCGTTTTTTCCTTCATTAATTTACGTTCCTTTTTTAACGCTACCATTCCATTAATGTTACTTGCAATAAAAAAAAAAATAAATAAATAAACATACCTTATCTGAAGAATACTGTTGTGGTAAGGAAAACAAAATTCTCGGCAGTGAATCTCTCTTGTTGAAAGTTGCGCCTATTTGTAAACGAACTCAAATCAAATTGAGAATCGCTTGTTCTTCAAAATATTATTCTAGGATTAATACATATAATTGACGCATATGAATATCTATTCTCGAATGTTAATTGCTCATATAAAATACTGGTAATGATAATTAAAGTATAAAAGTCAAAATATCCGTTCGTATCAAGTTTGTGATAAGGCCACCCTTGTCACGGAGTTTCCACGATTGTTCCAATATTTTCCACAACTTTGCCACGCTTTTGACACGAACACGCGCTTCTAGAATACGAATCGCGGCATGTTCATGTCATGTACACGGCGCCCTTAGGGACTTAGAATATGGCTAAGGGAATTTACATACCGAATTTCGGATATAGCATAAGTACATCTAATAATCACATAACTCTGCATAGCTTATGCTAGGTGGCCTGAAAAGTTGTATCATATGGCACTCTGAAATGTACAGCCGTATTCTATGACGTTTTCTGCGTGTCGTAGCCATGTCATGTTCATGTTATGTCCATGTCGTGTTCATGTAACGAATGCGATAATCTAGGACGCAAAAGCGTGGCACGTTTGCGGCAGTTGCTTCAGGATTCCCAACCGTTCCGAAATTGTGAAAATTTTGGCGAAAATTCATGTCCAAACCTTGAACTAATAATGTAAAAAGGAAAAATCGGGAATAATATGAAATCATATTTATAGTATATTTACTAGTTAGCTTCTGTAATCGGAATTTGTTAAACGTTGATAACTGTTGCACGAATGCGGGTTGGCAATGAAGCTACCTGCTCCATCAAAACAAACAGCAGCATGGAGCACGCCAAGCGGACCACCCCTCTCTCCGAAGAACAGAGAATGGCCTTAGTAGATCATGTGGTGGCCAGGGAAAGTGTAATACAAGACCGAGACCATCATATTGGAAATGTAGATAAGAAGAAAAAGGCCTGGCATGAAATTAAAACATCGTTCAACGCCATGTTCCCTGATCAGGAGCCGCGAACGCTGCTGCAGTTGAAACGCGCCTGGAATCATGTGAAGAGTCGGTAAGGAGAGTTATTTTTTCCATATTATTTAATAAATAATAGATGTTGATATTATCTAAGCTAACTGTTTAGAATTAGACTGCAGCTATGGATCGCCCTGGCCTCCGTGCTAAGGAAAGACTAGCAATGGATCGCCATGGCCTCCGTGCTCCAGAAATGCCAACAAACCTATCATCCGGGTGGTGTAACATAATAATTATTTTAGCAGTGTATACTTGATGAAGGTTTATTGGCCTTAGCTCTATCAACTTAGCATGATATATTTATTCTAATTATTATCATTTATAAGTCCTGCATTACTTCCTAACCTTATCTCTATCTACTTAGCATGATATTTTCATACTAACATTGTTGTTTATAAAATATTAAAATATGAAAAGAAAAACATGGTGCTGCAATTTTCACCTTACTCAAAGTAAACTTAGATTTATCCTTACAAAGATATTATTTATTCAATAAAAAATATATTTCATTCTAATAGCAATGTAATATTTCTTGCAGAATAAAGATTCAACATATGACTTTCAAAAGGCAGTGTAGGGAGACTGGTGGTGGGCCGCCTCCTGAAGCACCAAAGATGCTGCCAGATTCATATGCAGCAGCTGCTTCGTTCATGGAAAAAGAATTGTCATTGGGGGACAGGGCCTATGACTCAATGGTGTAGCAGACGGCGATCACATCCCGACACATCACCACATTGGTCAATTGGAGAGCACCGCCAGCCAATAAGAGCGCAGGTCAAACGGCAGGTCGAGTGGGTAAACACGATGCTCGAGGTTAAAAGATGGGGAGGTCACCAAAAATAACCAGTGGACTCCTGACCTCACGCCGTAACGCCGCCACGCGAAACAACCACGACAACCTGCCGTACCGACATATATCTAGTGCTTAATAATAAACTAGAAAAACATTATAGACTTTCAGTTACGAACCGACAAGTGGTGACCCGGAGTAACTAGAAGATAGTGATAGTGTAGTGATATACAGTGCAACAAACATAGTGAAGTACAGTGTAAAGTGAAACAAAAGCAGTGATACAGTGCCAGAAAAACTATCAGTGCGAACATAAAAACCTCTTCTCCGCGCAGTGTGACCTCACCTCATTCCCTCCCTCCCTCTCTTTCTCACACAATCTCTCTCCTTACACCATGACACCATCCATCGCACACAGTACTATTACAGCACTCCAGGGCCTCTTACCTCTCCCAGAGTGCAACATGCACGACCTCAAAGCCTGGTTTATACAGGTCGAAATGGCGTTCCAATCAAGAGGTATATCATCCCCAGAGGAACAATACTGCCAACTTGTACAACGCCTTCCCTCAGACCTCATGACCTCCGTGATGGACGTGCTCGAGAATCCACGTATAACTACGTATTCGCAGCTGAAAGCCGTCATCATAGAACGGGCGATGCCGGACCCTATAGTCGCTCTCACCACCTTTCTCGAGAAGAGCGGCCTTCAGGGTCTGGCTCCTTCTCAGTTTCTCCGCCGCTTACGACGTCTTCTTAGCGACGCCAACCAGGTCTTGACTGATGATTATATAAAAAGCATAATCATCGGAAGGCTTCCCCTTCACATCAGACCTGCGGTGGAGTGCTCCTTCCTCCCTTCCCTCGACGCTTTAGTAAAGACTCTCGACAAGCTAGTCACCATACCACCGTATCAGACCACTACGACTGCATCTATACACTGCAATACAACAAATGTCTTTTCGGAACAATTACAAATATTATCAGAAGAACTACAAAACATCAAAGCTACGATAATTTCACAAAACAAAAGAAGTATCTCATACCCAGACCGGTACCACCAAGACTCCTCCCCGCTCCCGCTCCCCCTCCCACCCTCCTCAGCGACACTCCCGCTCCCCCTCCCACTCTCCTCAGCGACGCTCCCCCTCCCACTCTCCCCGGCGGCGGCCGCACTTCCCACCACGACATAATCGCTGCAGAGTCTCTCCTCCACGCCTCTCGGACCCCGTAAGACGGCACGATAGCCCAGTGTCCTGCAACGCCTTGCAGAGCATGCGGTGCCCACCCAAGCAAGACCACGACCTCTGCTGGTATCACCGTAGCTTCGGCCGCTTAGCAAGAAATTGTGCCCCTCACTGCCCATTGTGGCAGGGAGACGAACCACAGAGGGGTCTAACGGCGTCTTCCTCCTGCTTTCCCCGCAAGAAACGTCTCGTCTACTTGACAGACCTCAAGACAAACACACGCTTCCTAGTAGACACAGGTGCAGAAATCAGCCTCCTTCCTGCCAGGCGCCAAGACAGATGTTCGGCGAACTCGCGTAACCTGCAGGCTGCGAACGGCGCTCTCATTCCCAGCTATGGTGAACGTTCTCTGACGCCTAGTTTCCAAATAGGAAGTAAATCAACGCTCTTCCCTTGGCTATTCGTTGTCGTGGAGGTAGATTTTCCTATTCTAGGCACAGACTTTCTGGAACATTTCGACCTCCTGGTGGACATAAAGAGACGCAAGATAAGCAGAGCAGGGGAATCGATGCGTGTTGCCACAGTCAGTACTATTCCCTATCGATCAAGCGCCTCCCTGTAACGACGTGCCCATACAGGTCCCAGACTTCTGAAGGACTTCCCAATGCTCTCCAACCCCCTCAACACAAATGAAATACCACAACATTCAGTACGACACCATATCCACACTAAAGGCGCTCCCGTGTACAGCCGGCCGTGGCGCCTGAACCGTGAACGTTACCTTGAAGCTAAGGCCGAATTTGACCACATGGAGAAGCTCGGCTACGTGCGAAAATCCAGTAGCATGTGGGCATCACCACTCAACATGGTTAAGAAGAAGGATGGAGGATGGAGACCATGTGGGGTCTATAGACTCCTAAATGCTCAGACTGTGCCCGACAGATATCCAGTCCCTCACATTCAGGACTTCTCCCAACATCTCGCTGACTGCAACATTTTCTCTCGCATCGACCTGGTTAAAGCATACCATCAAATTCCAGTAGTGAAGGAAGATGTACCGAAAACAGCAGTGACTACACCATTCGGCCTGTACGAGTACCTGGTAATGCCCTTCGGCCTGTGCAACGCTGCCCAGTCGTTCCAGCGTTTCATGGACGAAGTAACAAGGACTCAGCAACACCTTCGTTTACATCGACGACGTCCTCGTAGCGAGCACAGATGCAGACGCACACAAACAACACCTCAAGGCCCTGTTCAAGCGCTTCTCCGAGTTCGGCATCGTCATCAACCCGGAAAAGTGCGAATTCGGAGTACAGACCTTAACATTCCTCGGACACACCGTCAGCGCGACGGGCATCACCCCCGACACATCGAAGGTCGAAGTCATCAAGAAGTTCACACGCCCAACAACGCAGCGCCAGCTACGACGATTTCTTGGCATGATGAACTTCTATAGAAGATTTCTCCCACAGGGTGCACAATTGATGGCACCCCTCCACAACCTACTAACACCGACAAGGAAAGGACAGCGCCAGAGGGACATCGAATTGACCGACGCAACTCTCGCGACGTTCGAAGACTGCAAGACCGCCCTGGCCACAGCCTCCTCCCTCACCCACCCACGCCCAGAGGTCCCTACAAGCATCATCGTCGACGCTTCGGACACGGCCGTCGGGGCCGTCCTGCAGCAGCACGTCAACGGTCAAGACTGCCCCCTGGGATTCTTCTCAAAGACACTACAAGCGAGAGAACGAAAGTACTCGGCATTCGGTAGGGAGCTTTTAGCTGCATACCTCGCCATTAAACATTTCCGAAGCGAGGTAGAAGGTCGCAGCTTCCATATCATCACAGACCATAAGCCTCTTATTTACGCGTTAAGATCTAGGGCGCCGAGGCAAAACCCGAGGGAAGAGAGACACCTAGATTTCATCTCCCAATTCTCCTCCGACATTCGCCATATAAAGGGAGAGAACAACCAAGCAGCGGATGCGCTCTCCCGGATAGTGGTCGCAAACACCACCTGGCAGAATACGCCGATCGACTTCGCTCCAAGGCGTCCGGGATTCCACGTCGCTCCGCCTTCAGCCACTCACACTCGCAGATAACATCATAGTCGAGTGTGATACAACTAAGCCCACCCCACGGCCATACATACCACCATCCCTCAGAAAGAAATTCTTCGAAGACTACCATCAGCACCGCGGAATTAATGCCACACATAGGCTCATCACCAACAAGGTCGTGTGGCCTGGTATTAATTCCGACGTTCGGAAATGGAGCCGCACCTGCCTGCATTGCCAGCGCTCAAAGGTGACACGCCACACCAGATCGCCTGCCGCTGTTTTCCCTCTCCCCAGCAGACGCTTCCAGCACATCCACCTGGACATCGTGGGACCACTGCCGACGGATCAGTCGTTCCCTTACGTCCTCACGATGATAGACCGCTTCACCAGGTGGTCGGAGGCAGTGCCACTGAGGGATATAACAGCAGATTCTGTGGCAAAGGCATTCATATCCACGTGGGTATTGCGTTTTGGAGCCCCCGACACCATCACAACAGACAGAGGCCCCCAGTTCGAGTCCGGCCTCTTCAATCACCTCACACGCACTCTCGGCTCTCGTCACATCCGCACTACCGCGTACCACCCGCAAGCAAATGGTATGGTAGAGCGCCTCCACCGCCAGCTGAAAGCCCTTCTCATCAGACCATCAGGGATAGGTTGGGTAGACCAGCTTCCACTTGCAGTCCATAACATCAGGACTTTCAAGCAGGACCTGGAGTGCACGGCAGCGGATTTCGTCACGCCCCCGCAGGGTTCAGACGACCCCAGAGCTTTCGTCAGAGAGTTAAGGACCCGTATGGAGACCATACAAGCACGACCTCCCAGAGCAACACGTAACAGCAGCATCTACGTGCCACGAGACTTGCAGGACTGCTCATGGTCCTTTTCCTGATACTGCTCCTCATGCTCCTTCTCCTACTGCTTCTGTTTCTGATGTTTCTTTTCCTGCCCTACCTCCCGTTACCACTATGCCTGCACCCTCTCCTGTTCCTGGTCCATCAACAAGAAGAAGGACCTCAAAACGGGTTAAGAATGAGGTTTACCAACATGCCATTCAACGTGCCAGAGAGCAACAGGAGGAGCTTCACCAATTACAGATGAAATGTATTACAGAAAAGCATGATGAGGAGATGAAGCTCCTGCGTGAAAGTCGGGAAAAGCTGCATGAAGTGTCTTCGGATTTTTTAAAAATTGGAAAAGCAGCCTTTGAAAAAATAACAAATTGTTTTTCATAATATTTTGTTTATAATGCAGTGTTTTATATATTTGGATGAACTGCATTGTTTAATTATTTATGTTGTTTAAGATATGTTACTATTTTTAGTAAGGTGCTATTAATATAGGTCCCATGTTCAGATTTATTTTTTGTAATGCAGTGCTACTACATATTCATTTATTGTATTAATATATTTTTTCTTTTTCAAGGAAGATAACTTTTTTTGTTAAAGGTCAATATTAATTTTCCATTCTTTTTTGTTATTCTATCCTCGATAAGGAATATCTTTTACATACTTGTATGTATCAGCGTCATTAAACTTTTTTTTTTTTTTGTTCACTTCCTGAATAAAACTTTTTGTTAAAGGTCAATATTGATGTTCCATTCTTTTTTGTTATTCTATCCTCGATAAGGAATATCTTTTACATACTTGTATGTATCAGCGTCATTAAACTGTCATTTTTTTTTTTCACTTCCTGAATAAAACTATTTTTTGTTAAAGAGTAATATCAGTATCCCATTGATTTCCTTTTTCTCTGATAAAGCAGTGTTTTTAATTTTGATATGTTATCATTGTTATTTCATTTAAAACTTTTTGTTAAAGGTCATTATGAATGTTCCATTCTTTTTTGTTATTCTATCCTCGATAAGGACTATCTTTTACATACTTGTATGTATCAGTATCATTAAACTGTTATTTATTTTTTTCACTTCCTAAATAAAACTATTTTTGTTAAAGAGTAATATCAGTATCCCATTCATTTCCTTTTTTCTCTGATAAAGCAGTGTTTTTAATTTTGATATGTTATCATTATTATTTCATTTAAAGAATATAGTTATGTTTGATAAACTATTGTTGGTTTATTGTTATTATATCTTTTGGTTGATGATGTCAACATTTTATTTTTATTTTTTTTTTATTGTAAACCAATGTATATAAAATCATCAACAGTAAAAGATAGTGATGGAATATATCCTTTGCAATTGTGGTACAAAAAAGGTCTGCTTTGGTACAGTTTTATTGCTGAAACTTTACATTATTTACAAATTGAAAGTGTACATACATGATATGAATAAAATCAGAAAATTAGCAGTCATAAAATATAAGAAATTCTGAACAAATGCCAGCATTGCCTACCTCGTAAATGAAAATAATATGAAGCATTACAATCTTACTAATGTTCAATTAAGCAATAGGTGTAATTAACACAAATGGAATGAAATACATAAAAGAAATCCTATATAAAAATGGAAATAATGAAATGTCAATACGAAAACTTTCAACATTAAAAGAAATTATGCACAATTTGCTCACGACGAGCATGCCCACCCTGAACATTATTGCGTGGATCCTGAACTGGAATGAGGGGGATCATCTGGGACCATAGCAACAAAGTCATCAAATGGAACTCTATACAGAACTGCAATGTTGTGTAGTACTGCACAGGCCATGATGGCTTTCTTGCTAGTTTCCAAAGCAATCCTCATTGGTATTGAGAGAACAGCAAACCTCCTTTTAAGTACACCAAAAGCCCTTTCTATCGTGTCCCTTGTTCTGATATGAGAGAAATTATAATTCCTCTCTTTATCAGAACGAGGAGACAGAAAGGGCGTCAGTAGATATGACCTACAAGCATATCTATTGTCTCCCAATAGGAACCCTCTATAATGCCCTCCCTGAAGACTCTGGCATAACAGCGACTCATTAAAAATCCTGGCATCGTGTGCACTGGCAGGCCAACTAGCGACAATATTTGTAAATTTTAAATGGGCATCACACACGCCCTGAACATTAAACGAAAAAAAAACCTTTGCGACACCTATAGAATTCAACATCACCTCCTCCTGGACTTTTGATTGGGATGTGGGTGCCATCAACACACCCGATGACTCCAGGCATTCCAGCAATTAGGGAAAACTGTTGCATAACAACCTCTTCCTCTGCTGGCTGAAATGAAATGTTATATATTCCACAGCCAAGTCAGCAATCTTCACAGACACACTGCGGACGCATCTGCTGACAGTTGGCTGGGACATTTCATGGCAGTCCCCCATACTCAGCTGAAAATTACCTGTGGCCAAGTAGCGTAAGGCCACGAGGAACTGGAGGTGGTGTGGGATTGGTGAACCTAAAAAATGAGCAAGTAAAGAAAGACTATCAAAAAAATATAATGATACTTTCAAATTATTATTCCAAAAATGTTACTGACAACCTGATCAAGTTAACACCATATATATTAACCAGTAAATTTGTGATCATTACTCTACAATACTTACCACGTTGGTTTCTGATTCTCCCCATTCGAGGCTTGATTTTTTCCAGCACCATCATGGCAGACTCTTTAGACAGCTGAAATCTTGCAACAAATTCCTGAGAGGTCAGATCTTCAAAAGGGTTACTCCTGTCTATGATAGCATTCCTCGGGATGGCATGAAGATCTGCTAATTCTGCTAATTCAGCTAGTTGGCGCAGGTCATCCATTCTGCCAGATGATTTATTTTTAATCAAAGCATATACTAAAATGCTAACAGTGTAATATCACATTGGGATTAGTATTGCAAACTTCTACCAGGAATTTCCAAAATGGATCATATATTCCTCAGCTCAGTTGTATATAATACTTTCTACCACGATAACTCATTAATAGGTTAATTAACATATTAGAAGCACTAGAAAATGCAAAAACATAAAAGCATGATTGTTTTTTGTACTTTTAATATTTGTAAGTATAATGATCGGAGATTATACATTCCTATAGTAACTCTTATAGCTCCTACAGCTAACATAAGACCAATATGCTTAAAGAAATGCATAATACGCCAGTAGTATGGGCAAGGTTATAATTTCATTCATACCATTTACACTGCATTGATACAGTTTTTTCCTTCATTAATTTACGTTCCTTTTTTAATGCTACCATTCCATTAATGTTACTTGCAATAAAAAAAAAAAAAAAACTTATCTGAAGAATACTGTTGTGGCAAGGAAAACAAAATTCTCGGCAGTGAATCTCTCTTGTTGAAAGTTGCGCCTATTTGTAAACGAACTCAAATCAAATTGAGAATCGCTTGTTCTTCAAAATATTATTCTAGGAATAATACATATAATTGACGCATATGAATATCTATTCTCGAATATTAATTGCTCATATAAAATACTGGTAATGATAATTAAAGTATAAAAGTCAAAATATCCGTTCGTATCAAGTTTGTGATAAGGCCACCCCCTTGTCACGGAGTTTCCACGATTGTTCCAATATTTTCCACAACTTTGCCACGCTTTTGACACGAACACGCGCTTCTAGAATACGAATCGCGGCATGTTCATGTCATGTACACGGCGCCCTTAGGGACTTAGAATAAAAAAAAAAAAAAAAAAAAAAAAAAAAAAAAAAAAAAACATACCTTATCTGAAGAATACTGTTGTGGTAAGGAAAACAAAATTCTCGGCAGTGAATCTCTCTTGTTGAAAGTTGCGCCTATTTGTAAACAAACTCAAATCAGATTGAGAATCGCTTGTTCTTCAAAATATTATTCTTAGTCGCTTTCTAGGAATAGTACATATAATTGACACATATGAATATCTATTCTTGAATGTTAATTGCTCATATAAAATACTAGTAATGATAATTAAAGTATAAAAGTCAAAATATCCGTTCGTATCAAGCTTGTGATAAGGCCACCCCCTTGTCACGGAGTTTCCACGATTGTTCCAATATTTTCCACAACTTTGCCACGCTTTTGACACGAACACGCGCTTCTAGTATACGAATCGCGGCATGTTCATGCCATGTACACGGCGCCCTTAGGAACTTAGAATATGGCTAAGGGAATTTACATACCGAATTTCGGATATAGCATAAGTACATCTTCTAATAATCACATAACTCTGCATACCTTATGCTAGGTGGCCTGAAAAGTTGTATCATATGGCACTCTGAAATGTACAGCCATATTCTATGACGTTTTCTGCGTGTCGTGTCATGTTATGTCCATGTCATTTACACTGCATGATACCGTTTTTTCCTTCATTAATTTACGTTCCTTTTTATGCTACCATTCCATTAATGTTACTTGCAATAAAAAATACATACTTCTGAAGAATACTATTGTGGTAAGGAAATCAAAATTCTCATCAGCGAATCTCTCTCGTTGAAAGTAGCGCCTATTTGTAAACAAACTCAAAGCAGATTGAGAATCGCTTGTTCTTCAAAATATTATTCTTAGTCGCTTTCTAGGAATAGTACATATAATTGACAATTATGAATATCTATTCTCGAATGTTAATTGCTCATATAAAATACTGGTAATGATAATTAAAGTAAAAATTTAAAAATATCCGTTCGTGTCAATTTCATGATAAGGCCATCCCTTTGTCACGGAGTTTCCACGATTGTTCCAATACTTTGCACGACTTTGCCACACTTTTGCCACGCTTTTTCCACGAACCCGCGCTTATAGAATAGCAAACGCGGAATGTTCATGTCATGTACACAGCGCACTTAGGGAGCTAGAATACGGCTGGTAATGTTGAAGTGTTCGTTTAAACTCTTCGTTACAAAGTCTGCATTTGGATTCTACATTGCATTGTGAACTGACCTGCCCATACATTCTGTATCCAAGTCTAATTCTTGCGGTCACAATATCACATTGTCTTGTATGAACTCTAAATGAATCTCTCCTGTGAAAACTGGTCAAAAAATTTTATGCTACAGCTTTCAGGTCTTTGAGAGTTTGTTAGTTCCATCAAGTCCTCCATATTGGAGGTTATTATGTGCGAGATCCAAGCAAGAGGTATGCCAAAGTCTCTGTCCACAATTTGTTTATCACATGCTGCCCTTGCTAGGCAATCAGCATGATCATGTTTAGCGATTCCAACATGTGATGGTATCCACACAAAATGTATAACATGGCCCTATTCCTTGGCGCGATGAACATTTATTCTTATATCATTTACTATATTTCCAGCACCTTTATCAAGAGTGCTCAGAGCACTCTGCGAGTTGCAGAAAATTGTTCCTGAGCCCTGAGTTAACAGAAAGTCTGTGGCTCTGAGTATTCCTGCCAACTCAGAAAAAAGTAAAACGTTGATATGTGAGGAAGAATGTCCATAGACTTGATGTTTTCTTTTATAAAAATACACAAACAAATGTAAGATGCGAAAGAACAAAGTGTGTAGGGGAAAGGGAAGGGAATCTCAAGACCCAGCACCGTCAGTTTCGTAGCTGGCTTCGTTAGAGAAGGAGTCCCGAGAAAATAACGCCGAGACCGTCAACTATGAACGACCGGAAGATTAACAAGTAAAGTGCTATCATCACTACATGGGTTAATCACTCGATTAAGATGCTCTACCAGTAATTCTAGTCTTACTCCCCATTAACTCGACAACCTCTCTGAAATAAGCTGTGAACTCTGGCCCATTGTCAGCCATGATAGTCTATGGGAGACCAAAAACAAAAATGGCTAATTAGAGAGTCAGCAACAGTGTTCTTGTCTTTACTGGGAAGAGGCACCAACTGCATAAATCTAGATAACTCGTCTATAATGATAAGAACATACCTATACCTATTGCATGAATGGGGAAGTTCAACAACAGTCGAGGTAATTTGGCCAGGATTAACCTGCCACCCCCTTCAATTTTGGGGTGATTTAATTGGATATGAGTGAAAGTATTTATGGCAGATTTAGGTTGTGCACCGAGGGGTCAGCTGCTTGCATCGGCCTACATCCTTGAATGTGTTTTGGAAATGATAATAGGCTCTAATTAAGACCCACCCACTAAGTACCGAGGTAAGAACACACCTTGCATTGAAGAAAAATAGAATCTTCGATAATTCCTCATAACAAAACGTTAGTAAGGAGGCACTCTCTTTTTCTGTCTGGAGAAAGATGAGTTGGTCTGAGAAAAGTGGCTTTGAAGGAGGAGCAAAGAGGTAGTTAACACTAGCTATTATAATTCAGTACCGCATTCACCTTCGCATCATGCGATATGCGAGGAAATAGGACGCATTCTCCGGAAATCGGTACAGAAAGGGGCAACAAGAACAACTAGGAGGAAGAGAAGAAGAAAAATCCGAGCATGGCGAGTCCCACGTGTATTGTTCTCTTTATTAAAACAACAACAAAAAATAATACCTCTTACCTTATCATCAGGAACAGGGCTGTATGATGGTCCCTCAACCTCCTACAATGCAACCCGGTAGATGGGAGAAAGAAGAGAGAACGAAAAGAACAGGGAACGAAGTCGGTACACATGTGCGCACGAATACACTGACCAGGAAATTCCCGCTGACGTTCATATAATAAATGCCGACAGAAACACTTATCGCAGAATGAGAATACAGGCCTCCAACTCACGTGGGATGAATGTTGAAGCAGTTCTATCAATGCATAGAGGGGACATTAAGAAAATAATAATGAGGGAGCAATGTATAAATATGGGTATGTTCCCCCTCATTAAGAGTTAACCATTCACATCGAAACAACTAGACCTACACTAAAGCCAAGTGAACAAGAGGAATCACGAAGCTTCTATATTCATACAGGTATGCACCTTATTCATAATATTAATGATGATTTAGGTGGAATGAGAGGTTAGAAGAAATTCCTCCAAATGTCAAGGGAAAAGTCTTAATTAATCCCAGGGACTCACTGGAAACTAAAGACATGCGTATTCTTAAATGCATTGCTGTTGATACTATTATACTTGAGAATAAGAACCGACCCCCTAGGTACAGATCCCTTAGATAGAAAAAACAAGAATAAAAAATATACTATGCTATGTACATATCCCTCCTAATACAAGGATCATAGACAGGAAAACCTACACATTATTGAGTGTGCCAATAATGTGAATCCAGCTGTTTATACCATACTTAACGTAAATGATGAGAATGAAGCTGAAGCTGGTAAACAGCGATACGGGACGGGTAAAAGACCAATGGTTCGTTTGGCAAGGGCGAGCATTTCCAGGTAGACAGAAAATCTTACAGCTCATATAAAACTTTTGTATAAATTACCGATTATGAATCTAACGGTTCTGCCTCTAATGCGGTGGCAACAATGACATACGGATCAGGGAAGCCTGGGTTTAATACGGCGGCACCACTAACATTGGCCTGATTATCATTTACTTCAACTGTCTGAGAAATATCATCATTCCCCCCAATCTCTTTTCATATTCTCGGCATCATTAATAGCAAGCTGATACAGAGAAAAAAATAATGTGTAAACTTATATAGTAGATCAATGTAAAGAGTACGCAATGTAAAAGAAACAAAAAAAAGGGAAAAAAAGTAGAGCTGAAATCTGAACATGTCAGCGTCAAAGCAAACGTGTAAATATAAAAGTTTACGTTAAAGAAAAATAGCTTACTAAAAGAAAATACTTAAGGTGTGCTCAACTAAAACGAGACATGGATTCAAAAGCTTAAGGAAACCAGTACACAAGACAATGACAGACAATACAAAAGCATGAACAGACACGTACATGCACAAAAAGAATGATACACCGTTTACCCATTTCTTTGAATCCACGTAAAAAAAAAAAAATAATAATCGAAAACTTTTCTCTCCAAACATGCGATGTATCATTTCGTTCTTTTGATTATTTATAGTTAATAAAACAAATATGATTATTAACATTATCAAATATGCCTTTTGATAATAATTAATATCATAGATTTTAAAGTAATTTAAAAATCGATTAAAGTTCAATAGAATGAAAAAAAAAAAAAAAATCCTCTTTGTAATCGGACAAAGTGAGTAAACAGCTTTATCAGGGTAAGAGCTCCTCTGCTTCATGGACATGATGGAAGACTCTCGCTTTAGACACCGTTGTGATAACAGTGCTCTTTAGAATATTAGTAGTGAAAGCAAACTACAGCCGTATAAATGGCCTCAACCATTCCAGAGTCACGAGAGGATCCTGAAAAAGAAAAAGACATGGAACTAGACTCCCAAAACCTAAGAAGAAAGAAAAACGTTTTAGAAAACGGTGAAAACCCTAATTCAAAACAGCCGCGATACGAATACTCAAATTTCCCGCCACTAGACCAGGCCGGAAGGAAAGCAGATCACCAACAATAAACAGGAGACTCCTTGGACACCGAAACGCAAGTATCAATGAAAATGTATTTTTGATACAAATGAATGATGAATTAGAAACCTCAAACTTTAACAATCCCATAAAACTTGCAGAAGCAATCAACCAATCTGTATTTCACAAATACATAATTGAAAATTCGTTGAGAGTATTAGGGATTGGTAAAGTAATTAGATTTGAGGTTCATTACATAAGAAAATTCAAAACACTTAACGCAATTAAAACATTGGGCAATTGGAGGATAAATTGCAAACAATCCTCCTCATGTGCAAATTCTAGTTGCTCATATGGCACAATATTCCCCGTGGAAACAGATATAGAATGGCAAGAAATAAAGCAAAAAAATAAAATTATATGAGGACAGGATTAAAAAATAACAGAAATAGTTTGAATAAACAAAAGAAACGAAGACGATTTTTTTTTTTTTTTTTTTTTAACTTCGTAACGGCCCGAAACAATACCTTACCAACCCGAATATGAAAAATCGGGTTAGTTAAAATGAATTTGTTTAGGCTCGCCCGAAAATATTATAACGAAAAAAATGCGATCGGCTAACCGTCACCAGAGCCGTCCCGAATCTAAATATTATAAAAAAAAAAAAAAAAGGTTCTTCTCTAATTAATATAAAACATTTATATGAACCAACTGTATTTTAATTCATACCTTAGCGAGCTTTGCAAAGTGTCTCTTAATCATCAGATATTTTGTCGGAGATTTTTGTTGACGGCATTGAATTTTGGAACACATCAACAACGTTCCGCGAATAATCAAAACCGGCACCTGTCTCCTGAGCACTTATCTAAGACTTTGTATGTCAAAAGTCAACTTCAACGCCGAACTAACGAGATCAATAACACTTTTAAGATGATAAGAAGTGGTTGACGTGTATCTATAAACACAATTAGGCCAGAGAGGTGAAGGTACTGTCAGCCTGTACACTGTACACTGTACAGGCTGACGGTAGCTTGATGAAGCGAGATACAGGACACTGTAGAGTGTCCTGTATCTTGCTTCATCAGCTATTATCACTCCCACTTTAAAATAATTATTAAATAAAAGGAAATCAGTCATTAAAATGTATTTCATCATGATATTGTCTTCATCCTTTAATGTACTTGGTTTATATAGAATCATTAAACATCTATACTTGATGTCACATTTAATGGAAAATCATGATTTATATTGTGCCAAGTATTAAATTTATTGAGGATTTAAGTGTCTCCCTTATATATTAGATATTATCGTTGTTGTTTTTCTCTTAATGTAATAAAAGCTATGTGTAATGATTTATATTTGAAGTTCATGCTATCAAGTAATTGTTCAGAATATGATCGTATGAAGCAATTTTGTGGCTTCCATATTTCATGCGCTGGCAAATGCCAACAAACCTCCCCTGTATATTTGAGAAATGATGTAGTATAAGGAAAGGTAAATCCTCTTTTTCACAGGTAATAATGGAAGGACTGCAGCAGCTTGATAATGTGGACCAAGTTGAGGAAGTGGAGGAGGTCCGTTTGCCACGTTCAGTGGTCAGAGGTAGCAGTGATCCATTTGTCATGCAGTCAGAGGAGGAGTTCATGAAGCGTTATCGGCTGCCAAAGCAGTGCACCAGAAATCTGCTTCAGAAAATCAACAGAAAATTGCCCACAGCAAGAGATGGCAGAGGTAATTATTCTTCTTTCAAAACAATGGTGGTTATATAAAATATTATTAATACAACTATATCAAATGTGTATACCAATGTATATGTGGGGAATTCAAACTATGGTTCTGATATATATTTTCTATTTTTTTAACAGGTTGCAGCATTCCACCTCATATGCAGCTTTTGATCTCTCTGCGTTACATGGCATCAGGATCTTTTCAGCTAAGCATTTCAGATTGTTTTGAAATGTCTGTTGCATATATGCAAATATTTAGCGTATGTCACAAGAGCCATTGCAGCGCTGGCACCCGAATATATTCAGTTTCCAGCACCAAGAAATGTTGCAGGATTTGTGGAAAATTTTCAGTCAGTAGCAGGCATGCCAGGGGTCATTGGATGTATTGACTGTACTCATGTACCAATTCGTAGCCCAGGAGGGAATGATGCTGAAAGATACCGTTGCAGGAAGGGGTATTTTTCTATCAATGTGCAGGGTATTTGTGATCCAGACCTCAAGTTCACAAATATCATTGCCAGTTGGCCTGGCAGTGCACATGACAGCAGGATTTTTGACAATTCAAGGATATGCCATTTATTAGAGCAAGGACACCATGCTGGTTATTTCTTGGGAGATAGTGGATATCCATGTCGAAAATACTGACTCCAATCCTGTCACCATCAAATGACAAAGAGAAAAATTACAACACAGCACATGCAAAAACAAGAAATACCATTGAGCATGCTTTTGGTGTACTTAAAAGACGGATTGCATGTCCTGGACAGCCACTTCGCACAAAATTAGAGACATCAAAGAGGCTTATGGCTTGTGCTGTGTTGCATAATCTAGCCATAACTGAGAATATTGATATTGCAGAAGAAGACACAGATGAACTAGAGCATGATGCAGTACACTGCGAAATTAATGATCATCGTTTAGGGTTTGACGTCAGAAACAATGTTGTTGAACAATGGTTTTAGGAGAGCTGTTTCTGGATGAATTAGGTCGCATCATTAATTTCCACTTTAAGCATATGTCTACTTATTTCATATTACCTGTATATTAAAAGGAACTGTATTATAGAAAATTGTAGTAGTTATTGTCAGGAACCATCATATCAAACATTTACCTTATTACTGTTTATCAGTGAAATAAGAAACCATGTCAGTGTATTTTTCTGATTCTTTATTAGTAAAATGAGACTTGTTTTTAACTATTCCCTTATCTGTGAAACCATAGATGTTATAATATATAAAAAAAAAATTCTAAGCTGCAAATAACTACGAGCAGATTTTTTTTTTTTTTTTTTTTTAAATACGTCTATTTACTGATATTTAGTTATCAACCTGACTGGGAAATGTCTAGATTTTTTTTTTTTTTTTTTTTTTTGTGTGTGTGTATGCAAAGGGGCCTTTGCATGTATGTTTTAATTTACTTTTGTTATAAGATTGAAATAAAAGAGCTATGTAGTTTTGTGGTATTATTTCATACTTTTGCAGTATTTATGTTTTTTTTTTCCAGATTTTGTGCCCTATAGTTGGAAATATTGCTTCGCATCACCTAAAAATGAAATTATCTCATCTGCAACCTTGCAATACTTTCTGCAGATGATCCAACTGCTTCACACGTTTTGGTGAATTCCTGTCTAATTTAATTTGCCTGTAAGAGTCGAGCATCATGGAGCTTTTTGTTGTTCAGCCTAATAATCCCTGTAGCATTCCTCCCTCTCTGAGGCTTGGTTCCTCTTTTTGTCCTTTCTGTGAGATGTTGAAGAAGGTGGTTGTTCAGCTGGGATAGATGGTGATAAAATGGCTGGAGATGGTGGCTCATCACAGGCAGATGTTGATGGAACTGAGTTCAGTAAAGGAGGTCCTAGAGGGCTTGGAGTTGCAGTAGGTATGGTAAAGTCCTGTTTTCTGAATGAAGGACCTTCATCAACCCATTCTGAAAGAGCATCAACCCATTCTGAAAGAGCTCTGGGGTAGATGGCATTAAAACTGGTAGTTATGCTTTCCCATGCTTGCTGCTTGCGG
>NW_028234433.1:12470937-12493437 GCF_977035675.1 Penaeus japonicus
GTTCATATTCAAGATATAATAAAAGCCGACAGAAACACTTATCGCAGAATGAGAATACAGGCCTCCAACTCACGTGGGATGAATGTTGAAGCAGTTCTATCAATGCATAGAGGGGACATTAAGAAAATAATAATGAGTAAGCAATGTATAAACATGGGATGTTCCTTCATTAAGAGTTAACTTAACCATTCACATCGAAACAACTAGACCTACACTAAACCCAAATGAACGAGAGGAATCGCAAAGCTTCTATATTCATACAGGTATGCACCTTATTCATAATATTAATGATGATTTGGGTGGAATGAGAGGTTAGAAGAAATTCCTCCAAATGTCAAGGGGAAAGTCTTTATTAATCCCAGGGACTCACTGGAAACTAAAGACTGCGTATTCTTAAATGCATTGCTGTTGATACTATTATACTTGAGAATAAGAACCGACCCCCTAGGTACAGATCCCTTAGATAGAAAAACAAGAATAAAAAATATACTATGCTATGTACATATCCCTCCTAATACAAGGATCATAGACAGGAAAACCTACACATTATTGAGTGTGCTAATAATGTGAATCTAGCTGTTTATACTATACTTAACGTAAATGATGAAAATGAAGCTGAAGATGGTAAACAGCGATACGGGAAGGGTAAAAGACCAAAGGTTCGTTTGGCAAGGGTGAGCATTTCCAGGTAGACAGAAATTCTTACTATTTATAAAAGAAAATCACATAGCCTTAATTCGTAAATTCGTAACAGCACTAGTTATGTTATTGAAAGGTCTCCCCCCTAACCTTGGTAAAATTTTAAATTCCAAAGCTTCGAGAAGCTAAGACCTGTGGTTCGTCTAATGTTGCTTACTTTGATTTTGAGTTTTTTCTTTCTACCGATGATGTAGCAAGTCCGGTCATAGCCAAACACGTAGCCATTGCATACTGCTATCTCAACATAGCACGCAACAGCTCCGTTACAGGCTCTGATATATACAAAAGACCCATCTTAGCGACATGTTTTTGAAATTGCTCTCTATACAATGGCAAGAAATCAATCGATTTGGACTTCCATGACCACATCTTTCGACTCGGATGAACCAATCGAACGCTCCTGGAACCTCAGGATTCAGGTGGCGGAAATCCGGAGACCGTGCCAAAGCATTTTGGTTTTACCGGCTGTCCTGGGGTCAATATTCCTGACCTGGACAGAGATTCCAAACCTTTGGTTGTGTTCTCCCGATTCATCATGGATGAACTGGAGATACTTGGCCAGGAAACTAACCAACAAGTCAGCTGTGCTGAATGATGTATATATATAATATGCCACCTATGCTGCATCAAATTCTACATTGTTTTTTTCCAGGTATTTCTAACAGCGACCACCTTCCACGCCTTCCCATATGATGACATGGGAGGATGTTAGTGCAGTTAAGCTGAGAGCCTATCTCAATGAGGCACTACTGGGCGACTAAATCTCAATATGCCCTGTCCTCAATCCCAAAGACAATGACAAGGGATAGTTGTACAAGCTGATCATGAGTATTGGCCCAATTTGGGTACATGTACGTCTTTTGGATTTACATGGGCAGGAACAAAGATGAGCTTCCAGCTTCGATGAAGGCCGTCGTCGACTTGATGGGCGCCATAAACCAGTTTGGAGAGGGGTATAAGGTACATACCCATAACTGGTTTACCTTTCTAGCCCTTTTCCATTACCCACAGGGTCGGCATATGAATGTGGTTGGCACGGTGCAGGCTAACCGCAAATTTATGTTGACTTATCTGCAGGTGAAGGTCACTGGAGACATGGACTACTGTAGCACAGCGACAGGTATGTTGGCTCTTTGTTAGGTTGACAAACACCCTGTGTTGTGTTGTCGATGGTCCACGGTAGCGAGATGGTCACCTTCACCAGCCCGGAGTGGGTAGCAGCGCACCAAGCCCAAGGTAGTGGCAGATTACAACTCCAGCATGAAAGGGGTGGACTTGAGCGATTAGCTGGCTCCGTCTTATCCAACCACTCAAGTCTATGAAGGGGTACAAGACATGGCGGTCATCAATGCTTTCCTGATGCACAAGGCATTGGGAGGGCATATGACTCAGCTTGGCTTCCAGGAGCCGCTCGATCGCGAGCTTAGAATGGAGCATTGCCGCATATCTGGGGCGAACCGGAACTGTTCCAACTACAGCTGCATTGGTAGATTTCAGGGTGCAACAGAGTACTTTCAAATAATGGTAAGAGGAAAGAGACCCAGGTTTAGTGCAGCCTGTGGCGTTCCCCTCTGCCAGTTTGATTGCTCTCTGAAGTATCATAACTGGCAGAGCAGCTAGCCTGAGTCTCTCTTACCATTGGCACAGCACTATGTATATAATGTAAATATAAATAAAAATTACAACACACTATTTTTATCTTCCGATTATATAGTAAGTATTCTTTTTCACGATGTGTATACCACAAAGAGATAACTAGACTCCAGTAAACATATTCAGTGTATTACAACTCTCACACACCTTATAAATTGTGTATAATATTCGTCTGAATATGATGATACAGTAAGCATAGTGAATGCAAAGGTATGACTTTGCAGGAGGGAACTTGTGAGCAATGTTAATTCAATCCTTCAACAAATCAACCCCTAACAACACATCATCTGGGAATTTACCACCCCTGACAATAGTAAATCCGATTGCAAGACATAGTGGGTGAAATGTTTACCTCTCTCTACTGTCAGAGAACGGGACATTTTCTAACAGTATTAAGTAAGTCAACTGAGGCACTTTGCAAACCACGAGCTTTGAACGAATTCATACTAACATTAAGCTTATGAAAGGCTGATTGTTTGATTAGCATTGCACTCAACCCTGTACCAATAAATATCTTAACATTGTGACCCCAAACTTTAAGAATCACAACAGGTCTTCCAGTTACCTCACGACAATTACAAGTTACTGCTATTCTCAAGTACACCTTCCCCCTTCGACCGAGAGGAGCCAATCGCTGGGATGTTATGAAAGGGACATTCAAACTTATGGTGACCCTCCCTAAGACAATACCAACAAATTTGACCAGGTGGCTTTGTTTTGAATAGAATAAAGTAGAAGTAGAGTGACCTTATGAGCGATGAAAATAACAGTAGGTTGTACTGTCATGGTAAGCAGTACATGACTGGGTTGCTGCAACTGGAAGAGGTATACAGAAGCAGCAAGATATCGTACATTATACAGCTGGTCAAATTTAGCCACTATCTGAGAGAGAAGCAAGTGCTTACATGCAACTAACAGTTCAAGCACCCAATGAGGCATTCCAGCCAGAAACACCCTTCTTATTAAGGTACAAGGTTCTCCAAACTGCTGCATAATTCCTTAGGCCCTGATATAATATGCCTTCAATTTCAAGCAAATAATCGTGAGGGGTTCGTCTTGAGCCAAGCATTTTTACTTGCACATGTGAAAAGAATTCACTGGACGTAGCTGTCCCACAAAATCTCTCCTTTACCATTACCTTAAATAGACTCGAGTTTGTGATTGACTATGGGTGGAGAATTGAGTATTAGGCTAGCAACTCCTTTACAGAAAGACCTCCTTGTCCTATCAGCACTATGTGTGGCCAGCTCGATCTTTCTAATCCAGGATTCTAAGTCTTGGCTGCACAATACGAAAGCATGAACAGACACATATATGCACACAAAAAAGATACACCGTTTACCTGTTTCCTTGAATCCACTTAGCCTGTACTTCCTCGTAAACTTGTGTAACAATGATTAAATCATGGCTCAATTAATTAAGGCTCAGCTAAAATATTTGAAAATGGGAGAGCAGAAAACTGAGTTTAAGAGTGTGAATATACTTCATAAAAAAAAAAAAAAAAGTTACGTTGATATACGTGGCAGAGCGAGTTATAAGAGGCAGTGTCCGCTGAACATAATTACATAAATATACCCAAAGCCCACCGCGTTTGGCAGGAGTTTCCCCCCTTTGTAGCGTGTGTGAACTATAAACTAGAGTACATGTCCTTCGAGCAGTGATTTTCAAAGTATGTGCCGCCATTATCTTCTTGGTGTGCCGCGAAAATAATATAATTTTGCTAGATTTCGAGAATTCCTTATATTGATCAGCGAGAATAAAGTCTATAGTCTAACACTATAGGCGTCTTTTGTAGAGTACGAAACCAGGAACGCGTTCTATGTTTCAGAACTTCTGGGAGGGCCATTCGGGTTTGTTGGCAGTGCGTTACGCTTTCTACGTCATCCGCCCATCGAAACCTGAAATTCGGTTGCTGGAGCAGATTGCGTGTTTATTGTTGTTTTATTTTCAAGTGCAATATAATATATATATTTATAGATAATTCTATACCGAGGAGACAATATTTGTAGATAATCCTATACCCAGAAAACAAAGAAGTAAACCATAAGCACGCCTAAAAGAATAAAATAATTGAAAACTTTTCTCTCCAAACATGCGATGTATCATTTCGTTCTTTTGATTATTATATAGTTAATAAAACAAATATGATTATTAACATTATTTAATATGCCTTTTGATAATAATTAATACCGTGAATTTTAAAGTAATTAAAAAAATTGATTAAAGTTCAATAGATATGCGTATATACTGCTGAGAATCAACAAAAAATATATTTCCTCCTTGTAATCGGACAAACTGAGTAAACAGCTTTGTCAGGGAAGAGCTCCTCTGCTTCATGAACGGGATGGAAGACTCTCGCTTTAGACACCGTGCTCTTTAGAAAATTAGTAGTAAAATCAAACTAAAGCCGTATAAATGGCCTCAAACATTCCAGAGTCAGGAGTGGATCCCGAAAAAGAAATGGAACTAGGCTACCAAAACCTAAGGAGATGGAAAAACAGTTTAGAAAACGGTGAAAACCCAAATTCAAAACAGCCGCGATACGAATACTCAAATTTCCTGCCACTAGACTAAGCCGGAAGGAAAGCAGATCACCAACAACAAACAACAGTAAACCCTTTGGACACCGAAACTCAAGTATCAAACAATGAAAATGTAATTTTGATACAAATGAATGAATTAATAACCTCAAACTTTAACAATCCCATAAAACTAGCAGAAGCAATCAACCAATCTGCATTTCACAAATACAAAATTGAAATTTCATTGAAAATATTAGATTTGATTTGAGGTTTATGGCATAAACAAAATTCAAACCACTTAACGCAATTAAAACCTTGGGCAATTGGAGGATAAATTGCAAACAACCCTTCTCATGTGCAAATTCTGGTTGCTCATATGGCACAATATTCCCCGTGGAAACAGATATAGAATGGCAAGAAATAAAGAAAAAAAATCAGAACTATATGGGGACAGGATTCAAAATAGAAATAATTAGAATAAACAAAAGAAACCAAAACAAAGACAGTGAAGCAAAATGGATCCCCACTAAATATCTATGAATAACTTTCCAAGGAATTCTACCTCAAAAAGTAATAATAGGTCATACTTCTTATTCAGTTCAACAATATACCTTCCCAATTCCCAGATGTTTTAAATACTTAAGATATGGACATGGCATATTAACTTGTAAAAACCAGATGTAGCAAGTGCAGTCAATTTCATCTTAATTACAAAGAATGTAGAAATAACCCATACTGTTTCTTTTGTGATGAACATACACCATCACATATAACATGCAAAGTACATATACAAGCACAAGAAAAAATGCATTAGTTAAAAAAAACTTTTACATCAGCAAAATCCTATCTCACAAAATAAAAAAGAGAAACCAAACTCTGCAACATCAAACATACAGATTACACAATCACAAAATACAGTAGAAAATACAAATGAAACAAACAAGAAAACAACCAACAACTCATAAACAATACATCATAACTTAAAACCCACATACGCATAAACTTTATCCCAAGAACAAAGTATTACCCCAGGCCAAATAACTCCTAAAAAAGACAAAGAAAAATTAAAACAGGAACCAATCAAATATGAACGAAAAATGAACTAGCCCAGCTAAACAAACCCCTAGCAAACATAAACAAAGTAAAAATCCTAGTCAAAACTTAACAAAAATTTGGATTAATCACCAATTACATGGACTCTACCAACTCCATTATCAAGTGGTAAATCAGAAAAAAAACAGTTCCAAATAGTAATAATAAAGGATTCTCCTGGATTACATTCACCAAAGAAATAACAAAAGTCATATCAAATATTATAAATAGATTTAACGCAAACACCTCAATAATAACAATTATACAGAAACAATATTAGAAATAGCTCCACTAATCAAGGATTTATTAGAATGTATAAATGGATAGCATAATTTTGTTGAACGCAAGGTCAATATTAAACGAAAAAACAGAAATAAACTACTTACTTTATAAAGAAAATCCAGCACTTATAGCATTAAGCGAAGCGTGGCTAAAATTACGATATTATAAGAAAGGATAGACTAAACAAAACAGGAGGAGGGTTGGCTTTCTGCGTAAACAAAAAATACAATACAAAAATATCAATCTAAGAGACAGACTCAAAAATAAAATTGAAGCACAAGGAACAAAAATCCCATATGACAACAAATGGTTAAGTATTCTAATGTATAATCCATGCAATGATATATTAAAACAAGACATAGAATACTATTCCAATCAATTAGACGATCCAAAGCTTATGGGGTATTTTAATGACGCACCATCCCTTCTGGAACAAAAACAAAAATGCGAAAGTAACAAATAGATCGGGGCATAACCTATTTGAATTCCTAATTTACAACAACCTAATCCTCTTAACTCCTCCAGGACAAATAACCAGAATAGACCCTAACGCAAACAAAGAATCTACCTTTACACTTTATTATAGGTTCTCCTAATTTTAGTCACCTTACTGTAACTCCTGGAAATAATCAAGGAAGCGGCCATCTAACCACGGCAGGAGGCACTATCAAACTACCACCAACATTGCCATTCAGGCTCACAGTACAATTAGGAATTTCATGTGTGAAAGGAACAAAATTACCACTTCTAGCTTTTACTATGGTTGTTCTTCGAACTCTTAAGCAGGGGAATAATAGTAACAGGCAAATCTACATCCCTTTCTCCTTTGTCAGAAATATGTGCAATGGAAAGTAAGTGCACATCATAGAAATTAATTGGGAGGCTAGCATTCTGAATGCAGGAGGGAATTTGTGACCAATGGTATATTCAAATCTTCAACATATCAACCCGTAACAACACATCTGGGAATTTACCCCCCCCCCCCTGACAATGTGATTGCAAGACACAGTGGGTGAAATGTTTACCTCTAAGTCCCGTTCTCTGACAGTTGACAGTATTAAGCAAGTCAACTGAGGCACTTTGCAAATCACGAGCTTTGAACAACCTCAAACTAACATTAAGCTTATGAAAGGCCGACTGTTTGATTAGCGTTGCACTCGACCCTGTATCAATAAATACCTTAACATTGTGACCCAATACTTTAAGAATCACAATAGGTAGTCCAGTTACCTCACGGCAATTACGAAAAATCGATTAAAGTTCAATAGATATGCGTATATAATGCAGAGAATCAACAAAAAAATATATTTCCTCCTTGTAATCGGACAAAGTGAGTAAACAGCTTTATCAGGGTAAGAGCTCCTCTGCTTCATGAACGGGATGGAAGACTCTCGCTTTAGACACCGTTGTGATAACAGTGCTCTTTAGAAAATTAGTAATGAAAGCAAACTAAAGCCGTATAAATGGCCTCAACCATTCCAGAGTCAGGAGGGATTCTGAAAAAGAAAAAGAAACGCTAGACTCCCAAATCCCAAGAAGAAGGAAAAACAGTTTAGAAAACGGAGAAAACCCAAATCCAAAACAGCCGCGATACGAATGCTCAAATTTCCCGCCACTAGACCAAGCCGGAAGGAAAGCAGATCACCAATAACAAACAACAGGAGACTCCTTGGACACCGAAACGCAAGTATCAAACAATGAAAATGTAATTTTGATACAAATGAATGATGAATTAGAAATCAAACTTTAACAATCCCATAAAACTTGCAGAAGCAATCAACCAATCTGTATTTCACAAATACATAATTGAAAATTCATTGAGAGTATTAAGGATTGGTAAAGCAATTAGATTTGAGGTTCATGACATAAGAAAATGCAATGAAAACCTTGGGCAATTGGAGGATAAATTGCAAACAATCCTCCTCATGTGCAAATTCTAGTTGCTCATATGACACAGTATTCCCCGTGGAAACAGATATAGAATGGCAAGAAATAAAGCAAAAAAATAGAATTATATGGGGACAGGATTAAAAAATAACAGAAAAAATCAGAATAAACAAAAGAAACCAAGACAAAAGGCCGTTTTTTAAACTTCGTAACGGCCCGAAACAATACCTTACCAACCCGAATATGAAAAATCGGGTAGGTTAAGATAAATTTGTTTGGGCTCGCCCGAAAATATTATAGCACCCTAACGAGAAAAAAAAAATGAGATTGCCGTCCCGAATCGAAATATTATAACAAAAAACAAAAAGGTTCCTCTCTAATTAAAATATAACATTTATATGAACCAACTGTATTTTAATTCATACCTTAGCGAGCTTTGCAAAGTGTCTCTTAATCATCAGATATTTTGTCAGAGACCTTTGTTGACCACATTGAATTTTGGAACACATGAACAACATTCCGCGAATAATCAAAACCGGCACCTGTCTCCTGAGCTCTTATCTACGACTTCTTGTGTCAAAAGTCAACTTCAACGCCGAACTAACGAGATCAATAACACTTTTAAGAAGGTAAGAAGCACATAAGAAGTGGTTGACGTGTATCTATAAACACAATTAGGCCAGAGAGGTGAAGGTACTGTCAGCCTGTACACTGTGCACTGTACAGGCTGACGGTAGCTTAATGAAGCAAAATACAGGACACTGTACAGTGTCTTGTATCTTGCTTCATCAGCTATTATCCCTCCCCCAAAAAATATTAGATAAAGGGAAATCAGTCATTAAAATGTATTTCATCATGATGTTGTCATCATCCTTTAATGTACTTGGTTTAAATAAAATCATTAAACATCTATACTTGATGTCACATTTAATGGAAAATCATGATTTATATTGTGCCAAGTATTAAATTTATTGAGGATTTACGTGTCTCCCTTATATAATAGATGTTTTCGTTGTTGTTTTTCTCTTAATGTAATAAAAGCTATGTGCAATGATTTATATTTGAAGTTCATGCTATCAAGTAATTGTTCAGAATATGATCGTATGAAGCAATTTTGTGGCCTCCATGCTTCATGCGCTGGCAAATGCCAACAAATGTAGAAATGATGTAGTATAAGGAAAGGTAAATCCTCTTTTTTACAGGTGATAATGGAAGGACTGCAGCAGCTTGATAATGTGGACCAAGTTGAGGAAGTGGAGGATAGAAGAATCCAGTTGTCATGCAGTCAGAGGAGGAGTTCGTGAAACATTATCGGCTGCAAGAGCAGTGCACCAGATACCTGCTTCAGAAAATCAGCAGAAAATTACCCACAGCAAGAGGTGGCAGAGGTAATTATTCTTCTTTCAAAATAATGCTGGTTATACAAAATATGATTAATATAGATATGATATCAAATATGTATATACTAATGTATGGGTGTGTGGAATTTAAACTATGGTGCTGATATATATTTTCTTTTTTTTTATAGGTTGCAGCTTGTGTTGTGTTACATAATCTAGCCACAACTGAGAATATTAATATTGCCAAAGAAGAAGACACAGATGAACTAGAGCATGATGCAGTACACTGCGAAAATAATGATAATCGTTTAGGGTTTGATGTCAGAAACAATGTTGTTGAACAATGATTTTAGGATGACTTAGCAGTCAGAGACTTTCTGGATGAATCATTAATTTTCACTTTAAGCATGTCTACTTATTATATATTACCTGTATATTAAAAGGAACTGTTTATAGTAAATTACAGTCATTATTATTGGTATCAGGAACCGTCATATAAAAAAATTACATTATTGTTTATAAGTGAAATAAAATCTTGTCAGAAACCTTGTCAATCAGTGTTTTTTCCTATTCTTTATTAATAAAATGAAATATTTTCTATTTTGAAATATGTTCTTATCTATGGAACCATTGGAGATGCCAAGATATATACATTTATTTCTTAAGTCACAAATAACTACGAGATTTTTCTCTCTTTTTTGTGAAATACGATTTGTCTATTTACTGATATTTAGTTATCTACCTAACAGTGGGAAATTTCTAGATTTTTTTATTTTTTTTATCAGTTTTGATGTCTGAAGTCATGTTATTCAGTCTGTTTGATTGGTTATTAGTGGGATAAGAATTTTCTAGTAAAAATATTTGAATTATATATGCATAAAAGAGGCCTATGCATGCATGTTTTTAATTACTTTTGTTATAAGATTGGAATAAAAGAGCTATATAGATTTTATTGTTTTATTTCATACTTTTGCAGTATTTGTTTTTTTTTCCAGATTTTGTGCAAATCAAAGAATGTAGATGAAACGATACAAGAGAACACATAATTCTAATATTGCAACAGCTTATAGTTGATTCCTAAACTGAGTTTTGTTTTGCTTATGCCTCGTGTTTATTCATTAGTAATCTCTTAATATAATTCAAATAGATTATCCTTTATCACAATATGTATGTTTAAAATAACAAACACGCAGAAAACGTTCATTATTACTTACGTTGCGCGTATGTACTCCCAAGCTCGCTTTAGCTGAGTTGATGACCTGTATAGATGGCATTAAAGCTCGCAGTTATGCTCTCCCGTGCTTGCTGCTTGCGATTGATGCTCCCAGGGTCGAATATTTTTAATCTATGCTATAGCTATGGTCAGCGATGAGAGAAATCAACATTTTCCTCCGATCTTCCGTGATTGAACTAGTTTTATCCTTCCCGCTCGCCATGGTTGTTAGATCCTTTAGCGCGCTTTCTGCATACGCAGGGCTACCAACTGTTGCAAATATTCGGGCTACCCGAAAATATTTTGGGGCCGGCCCACCGCACTATCTTGACGTTTGAAAAAATCGATTTAAGTTTTCGGGCCGGCCCCACGGAATTTAATTTCGATTTGGTAACGCCCGAAACCATGATGTTAAAAAAAAAAAATCGGCCCAAAGACAGTGAAGCAAAATGGATCCCCATTAAATCCCTAAGAATAACTTTTCAAGGAATTCTCCCTCAAAAAGTAATAATAGGTCACTTATTCAGTTCAACAATATACCTTCCCAATTCCCAAATGTTTTAATTTAGAAACATTGATCCATCTGTAGTTTTTTTTTTTATGATATCTATATTTGTTTTTTCAAGCACGAGGAATTGTTTTGATATGGTTTCTTTTGACATTACATCTTTTGGTTTTACAGACAATTCCCTTGGGCACTCGGCAACAATGAATTAGAAATTCAAGTCCCAAATCAGGTTACCGACGTTATATCTGTGTGAGAAAGATGGTAGAATGCAATAACACTGTAAAATCTTTTTGATGATATTTATGCTTTTTTCAAGCATGAGGAATTATTTTGATATGATTTCTTTTGGTGTTTCTTTGGACAGGTTATTCATAAAATGAGTTTTTTACTTGAAGTATGTCAAACCATGGGGGTAATGGGATTATAGCAGGGATTACTTTTGTTGTGATGTTTAGTTTTAGCTGATTGCAAGTCTCTATTGCGTTGTAGATCATGCTTTTTTGGGTACTGTTTGGTTTATATTGTTTTATATTTTTTATTGTTAATTATTTTAACTGGATATTGTTTTGTTTCTGTAAGTTCTTTATCATCTGAATGTATTCTTGCTCTTTTATGTTTTGTTTTAAAGGTAACGTTTTCGTTATTGTTTGTAAAGCTATTATTGGTGTTGACTTGAAGCAACCTGTGGCTATTCTGAGAGCTTCATTTTGTATTGATTCCAATTTTATTAGTTCTGTATTATTTGTTTTTCCATAGATCTTTAAGCCGTAATCTAATTTTGGTTTAATATGTATTTTATAAAATTTTAAAAAGTTTTCTCTACTTGTTCCCCATGATAGAGAGGTAAGTTTTTTTTTTATTATACTTAATCTGATTAGAGTGGTTAATTTTATATTTTGAATTTGTTCTTCCCATTTTAGTTTTGGGCTGCTAAAGTTTAGTCAAGGTATATTATAATTGTTGCTGAATTCTAGTTCTTCATTATCTATTTATATTTTTGGGATGTTTCTTACCTATTTGTGAAACACATGAGCTTACTTTTTGTTATGTTTATTTTTAGAGCCCAATCATTAGTCCATTCTTTTGTGTTTTATTGATTGTTCTACATCGATTATGGCTTCCATTATATCATGGTTTTTCGTTATTAAAGTTATATCATCTGCGTATATTACTCTTTTCGTGTTTTCCGGAATTTCGAGGTCAGACATTAATATATTGAAGAGTACAGGACTTAAGGGAGATCCTTGAGGTACTCTTTTATTATTTTATCTTTTGATGATTTGTGTGGTCCTATTGAGATTTGAAAAGTTCTGTTGGTGAGAAAGTTGTTTATCCATCTTAAAGGATTATCTTTTATTCCTATTTTTGCCGATTTTTCTATGATAGCTTCGTGAAAGCTTTTTCTAAGTTTAGACGCCACTAGGAAGAATTTCTTTTCTTTTAGTGCTTTTGTTATTGTTAAATCTATGATTTGTAAGGCATCTATAGTGGATTTTCCTGGTCTGGAACCTGTTTGATCTTTATCTAGTTTATTATTTGATTCTAGCCATCAGGTTATTCGATTTGTTATCATATTTTCTAATAATTTTCCCATTGTGGAGATTCTGCTAAGAAATCAGCATGAAGAGATTAAAGCTGGATTTTTCCAGGTTTTATGATTGGGTTGACGTTTTTTTAGTTCTTCAGGATATTGTCCTTTGGACCAGAGTTCCTTTTTTTTTTTTGTATTTGCTCTAAAATATTGCCAGGGGCTTAAGTCTTAATCCTTCAGTATTTGGTAATTCGAAAAGTTTGTTTAATTCTTTCTTATCAAGTATTTTTATTTATTTTTTCATATCTTTACTTGTTATCTTTTTGAATTCTTGTTTGAATAAGCTTTGTTGATATTTTTGTGATAGTTTGGTTATTGTGTATCATTAGGTATTCGTTGTGGAATTTTTACCTGTTAGTTTCTTTATAATATTCCGTATCTTTTTAGGGGGAGTTTTGAAATCTAACTCGTTACAAAATTTTTCCCATGTTTTTCTTTGTTTTTCTAATGCTTGTTTGCTTTTGGCGAACAATTTTTTGGAATGAATTTGGTTTTCTTTATTGGGTCTTTTTCTCCATATATTGTATGCTTTCTTTCTTTCTTTAATGATATTATGTAAGTTCTCATTCCACCAAGGTTTATTGAAATTGAAATAGTTTAACCTTATCATTTTTAATATGTTCGTTATTTCTGTTATTGATTTTGAATTCTCTATATTTGACTCAATGGATTTTATCCAACCTTCTGCTGTAAAATTCCTTGTTTTTTTCTTCTTCTTCTTTCTTGAATGATTGTTTTTGTAACATATGACCTTTTACAATTTTTGGTAAATGGTCGGTTCCTTGATTATTTCCTGGAGTTATAGTGAGGTGACTAAAGTTAGGAGAACCTATAATTAAGTCTAAAGGTAAATTCTTTGTTTGAGTTAGGGTCTATTCTGGTTATTTTTCCTGGAGGAGTTAAGAGGATTAGACTGTTGTAAGTTAGGAATTCAAATACGTTATGCCCCGATTTGTTTTACTTTCGTATTTTTGTTTTTGTTCCAGAAGGGATGGTGCGCATTAAAATCTCCCAGTAATAGTTTTGGATCTAGATCTAATTGATTAGAATAGTATTCTAAGTCTTGTTTTATTATATCATTGCATTGATTATACAGTAGAAGAATACTTGACCGTTTGTTGTTATATAGGATTTTCATTCCTTGTGCTTCAATTTTATTTTTGAGTCTGTCTCTTAGATTGATATTCTTGAATTGTATTTTATTGTTTACGCAGAAAGCTAGCCCTCCTCCTCTTTTGTCTAGTCTATCCTTTCTTATAATATCGTGATTTTGGATCTATATATTATCTTTTTCTTTTAGCCACGTTTCGCTTAATGCTATTAGTCTGGATATTCTTTATAGATTAAGTAGTTTATTTCTGTTTTTTTCTTATAATATTTACCTTCCGTTCCACAAAATTATGCTATCCATTTATATATTCTAATAAATCCTAGATTAGTGGAATTATTTCTGATATTGTTTCTGCTTTGATTGTTATTATTGTGGTGTTTGCGTTAAATCCATTTATAATATTTGAAATGACTTTTGTTATTTCTTTGGTGAATGTAATTTAGGAGAATCCTTTATTATTACTATTTGTAAGTGTTTTTTTGTGTGATTTACCTCTTAATAATAGAGTTGGTAGAGACCATGCAATTGGTGATTGATTTAAATTTTTGTTTAAGTTTTGACTAGGGTTTTTACTTTGCTTATGTTTGCTAGGGTTTTCGTTTAGCTGGGCTAGTCCATTTTTCGTTCATATCTGATTGGTTCCTGTTTTCATTTTTCTTTGTCTTTTTTAGGGTAATACTTTTTTTCTTGGGATAAAGTTTGAGCGTATGTGGGTTTTAAGTTATGTTGTATTGTTTATGAGTTGTTGGTTGTTTTCTTGTTTGTATCATTTGTATTTCCTACTTTATTTTGTGATTGTGTAATCTGTATGTTGTTTGATGTTGCAGAGTTTGGTTTCACTTTTTTATTTTGTAAGATAGGATTAAGCTGATGCAAAAAAAAATTAACTTCTGCTTTGAGTGTATCTTTTTTCTTCTTCTTTCTTGTGCTTGTATATGTATTTTGCATGTTATATGTTATGGTGCATGTTCTTCATCAGAAAATAAACAGTATAAGTTATTTCTACATTCTTTGTAATTATGATCAAATTGACTGCACTTACAAGTTAATATGACATGTCCATATCTCAAGTATTTAACCCATTGGTCACGGTTTTAAAATTAGTGTATAAAGGTTTATGGCGGTATTATCATATATGGCCCGGATGTCCGTAAGGTATTTTTATTACGCTTGGGCGGTGTGGGAGGCCGCGCTCGAGGCAGTTTGACATCGGTTGTCCCTTTCATGGGAAAACTGGAGAAGCTTGAAAATAACTTTTTTTTTCAATATAATAGACTCATATAAGAAGTCTTTAGAACACGTAAGCAGTTTGATAATGTAATAGAAAACGTTCGGGCGGTGTGGGAGGCCGCGCTCGAGGCAGTTTGACATCGGTTGTGATGGATGTGGCCAATAAATAAGAGAGTGAAACAAGTACATGTAATTTCATGTAAACAATTATATACAATATATGCAAACATTATACATATGTTCAATAATGCAGTTTGTTGTGGTAGTCTTCAAAGCAACCGAAGACGCAAAGCGCCACTCTGCAAACTCTGCATTCTGCCTTGGTCATTTTCCTTTTGCCATGTGTATAACACACATGTCACCTCTTGTAACGCTTTCCTTGCGTCTCTACAATAGCATGTGGATCCCTTCCTTTTAGGCGGAGTGAGGTGTTCATACTCGCAGGCCTTCCTCTGCCACTGTACACCGGCGCCTGCGGTAGGTACTCAGACAAGAGGCCTCTGATCACCTCTTGCCTGAAAATCAATTGTTGTCCGATACTCCCCCCAACCTGCTTGTAGATAAGAAATGCGTTTATGAGCGCCATGTCGAACAGATAAAAAATCACTTTTTTGTACCACTTTATACTTCTTACAGCAGGGTATGAGGAAGCCAACTGATCTCCAACATCGACCACCTTCATACCCTCATTGTAATCGATGACGGCCTGGGGTTTGATGACCTTCTCCCCTTTCCTGTTCACCCTGTCAGTTTCTACCATGGCTGACGTATGCATAGTGGAGAGTACGCACAGATGTTTCTTATTAGCCCATTTCATACAAAGCATTCCCGTTGTTGTGCTTCTCCTCTCCATATCATTCTGCCGCATTCTGTTAGGAAAGTCTTTCGGCATGAATTTGCGGTTGGCTCTTACAGTACCGCATGCATTTGTCTTTTGACCCTGTAACCAGTGGAAGAGGGTAGGAGAGCTGTACCAGTTATCTACATATAAGCTATAGCCCTTATCGAGAACTTCCGCCGACTCCATAAGGTCGGCGACGGCCTTATGGGATGCCGGTAAAACTCCCCTATCCTGGCCTGTGTAGAATTTGAAACTGCATGTATATCCACAGGTAGGCCCTGAGGATACACATAGTTTATAAATTTTTAGTCCAAACCGGCCCTTTTTGTAGGATTATATGTAACAAAACTTAGCCTACCTCGGAACTGCCATAAACTCTCATCCACGGTTATCCATTGTGGAGGAACATACACTTCCTTGAAGCTTTGCTGTAGAAGCTCGAGAATGCGGCCGAGCTTCCACAGCCTATTGCTTTGATCTCTGGCATCGTCACTGCTGAAATGTAGGCATGTTGAGATCTGATCATACCTATCTCTGGGCATGTGTTTATAAAAGAAAGGACTGTCGTGGAGTTCGTCCTTGGACCAATGCTGGGCTTGGCGTGGCTTTGGAGAAATCCCCATCATTATTCTAAGTGAAATCCAGACTTGGAGTTCTGGAATAGTGACGGGTGTCCACTTCCTTTCGTGCCCTTGTACAAAACCTGGATGGGACTAGGCATACCTATAATGGATAGTAAACATTCAATAGAATTTTATATGACAATGTATTCAGTGAATGTTGATTTTTACATAATTTTTGAAATAAAAGGGATGGCAACTTACTTGTTTGTTTCTCCCACGATGATTTTCATCATTTCCTCGGTGAAAAAAACCTTGAGGAATTCATGTGGGGAGTCTGACGGGCTAAGGTTCACTCTTAGGCCTGATGTTGCCGTCAGGCCGAATTTTCTCGGAACATTCTCCCGCTTTCTCCATTTGAACCCGGGGCTCTTTGGAGAATTCCTTACCCTAAGCCTGTGTGCATACTCAGACAACGGCTCGTCGGAAACAATGTTGCTGTTATGCAGCTGTACATAGTCCAAATCCTCATCGGACGATTCGTCGGATGAACTTTGTTCCTCTGCCAAAGTCTCTCTGGAGAGAAGGACATAGTCTTCAAATTCGTCCTCTCCCTCCTCATCAGACACATCGAAAAAACTTGAAGATCCTACAGTCAAGTAAATAAATGGCTGTAGTGGTCAATAAGAACTCAGTACAATATGTGGCGTGACAAAAAATGATTGCCTTGACTTACATGGAATGGATTCCATGGTTGTATGTGTCTACCAAATAGAGGTCAGGGGTTTTTATACAGAATTCTAGCCAATCACCATTCAGTACAATATGTGGCGTGGCATTCTAACCAATCAAGTAATATGGGGTGATTTTGGAACAGGGAATGGGGTAAACGGATATGGCGCCAAAACATAGAGGAGAGGAGGGGAGGGAGGAAGGGGATAGGAAACGTGGTAGTCGGATATGACGTCAAAACAAAGCACGGTAAATTTGAGAAGAGAAGGAGGGAAGATGGAGAGAGAGAAAGGGAGTGGGAGAAAGACAGAGAAAGAGAGGGAGAGAGAGAAAAAGAGAATGTACCTACACACATACACGCGTATGTAAATTCGCACAGAGAGAAAGAGAGAAACAGAGGCACAGGTAGAAACAGAGAGAGGTGGGGGAGAGAGAGAGAGAGAGAAGGGGAGAGAGAGAGAGAGAGAGAAGGGGGAAGTGGAGGGGGGGAGAGGGATGTGGGAGGGGGAGGGAGGGAGGGAGGGTAGGAAGGAGAGAGAGAGAGGGAGAGAGAATGTAAACACAGACACACATGCCTACATACATGTACGGCTCGGGTTCAAGTCCTGGTCAGGGGGGTAAAATTTGTATTTCTATATTAAATGTGTCATTGCATTCTACCATCTTTCTCATACAGATATAACCTCGGTAACCTGATTTGGAACTTGAATCTCTGATTCATTGCTGCCGAGTGCCCACAGGAAATGTCTGTAAAACCTGGCTATCATTGCTCTGCTATCAGCACATAGGTCATTTCCATGGTGGTTGTAAAGCATCTGGGTCGTGTGGTCTATTGGATTAAGGGCTATACCTGTCAATCTGACAGTTTGGGTTCGAGTCCTGGTCAGGGAGGTAAAATTTGTATTTCTATATTAAATGCTTTATTGCATTCTACCATCTTTCTCAGATATAACCTCTGTAACCTGATTTGGAGCTTGAATCTCTAATTCATTGCTGCTGAGTGCCCACAGGAATTGTCTGTAAAACCTTGCTATCACTGCTCTGCTATGAGCATATAAGTGATTGCCATGGTGGTTGTAAAGCATCTAGTTTGATAATTCTTTTAGTGGGCCGTGTGGTCTATTGGATTAAGGGCCGTGCCTGTCAATCTGATGGCTCAAGTTCGAGTCCCGTTCAGGGAGGTAAAATTTGTATATATATATATATATATATATATATGTGTGTGTGTGTGTGTGTGTGTTTATATACACATATATAATGATAATAGTGATAATAATGATAATGATGATAAATATTTGCTAAGAAACATGTAGCTGATAAAATACAATATTGAAATAGGGATTGAGATATTTTCTTTCTTTTCATATTAAAGGCAGCCTCAGTGTAATGTTTGTGACAAGTTATACTATAATTTAGAAGTTAGCAAGTGCTGGATGAGCCATATGTTAGTAGTTAGTAGGCTGAAAGTGTAAGGAGCCCAGAGCCAAGGCCATCCTGGGCACCTGATGTCATAATTTAAAGTCCCGAACAGCCAAGCAGTATAAGAAGCAGTAAAACACTGAAGGTGGAGCTAATAGGTGATCCTGAAGAATTACCTGATGATCTAACTGAACTTCTTGAAGAACCTCAAGCAAAAGGTGTTTATTAATCTAAATACTTTTCAATATGAGTAGATATACTGACTGTTATCTTCTATAATATAGAAATTTGCATTATCTTTATAAATTTTCCCTTATATATCATTGCATCCAATTAATCCTTTTTTTTTTCTATCTTATTTCAGGAGAAGTCAGAAATATTTGGACGACAGAAAGACTAATAGAATTAATAAAGGAGAATTACCCTCATCTGACTGGTAAAAAAAAAAAAAAAAAAGTCAGTAGTTTGGGTAGTGATTAAGAACTTGCTTTGTAAGTAGCAAATAGCTCTTGATATAGTGGACTATATATTTGTTATGAGAAGGTTGGTTATTCAATGAAGCTTTTTATACATAAATTTATACCTTGAGCTATGTGTTGCTCAGATGTGAAGTTAATTTCCTATGTGTACTTGCAAATTTGAAGTTGATATATGTTAAATATTGCACGTAAGATATTATCAACATCATTAAAGTTTTTTTATCATATTTACCTTAGACTTTAAAGTAGTGTATACAGTGCATAAGCTTAAATGAAAGATAAAGGTCTTATCTTTTTTTCTTTTTTTTTTCAAAGATTTGTGATATTCTTGTATAATTTGATTCTCTATAGTAACCTAACAGCTATGCTTTCCTTTGCCTATATGCTTCGAGTGATATTCAGGAAAAGGTACACAATATTTAGATTTCATATTTAAATACCTATGGCAAGAGGAGTTTATGTAGTTATGGTCTTCACCTTTTATATAACATGATACCTTGTATTCATACAACTAGGCTAAAATTCTTGTTTAAATTTGCTTATTTGGGAGGGGGGGAGGTGCAAATTAATTTTTTTTCTCTATTTAAGTAATTAGTACATATACTATACAAGTTGTCATAAAAATATGAAGATTATTGGACAAGTAATATGTAGTGATATGTGGCTAATATCTGGGTGGCTAATACATTGCAGTAGTTAGGAAAGATTTACAAAAATACATACATACATATATATATACATACATACATACATATATATATATATATATATATATATATATATATATATATATATATGTAAAAATTAGATAGATAGATACAGATATATACATACAAATATATACATATATAATATATATATATATATATATATATATATATATATATATATTATATGTATAAATATAGATTGATAGATATAGATATATACATACAAATATATACATGTAATTATATACATAAATATACAAGAAAGTAACAGGCCATGAATGAGAGACTGAGCATTATGACCTCCTGGCTTCCTTCTTGCTAGAGCAGCCTATTGTTAGTCCTTGTATTACAGATGACGAAATTAATGATGAACCAGAAATAGCAGATACACCAGGTCTGTTCTAATTGCAACACCTTCCAAATTTCCCCCTCACTGATAGTAAATACCAACTCAACTGCAGATCATAGCAGCAGCTATGTTAATGCTATTACTCATATTGACATTTCTCTTCCCAACTTTAGGTCCCAACAACAACCACACCTGTCATGACAGCTGCTATGCAAATCCCTCCCAGAACACAAGGGAGTACAAGAACATAGAGACGGCTAAGCCCTACAAATGGAAGAGAACAGCTTGTCTCCAAAATAAGATAAATGCGTTAGGAAATGAGGCAAATTTTCAAATGGTTTAAGAATACAGGAGAACACACACACACACACATACACGCACACACATATATATGTATATATATATATATATATATATATATATATATATATATATATATATATATATATTTATATTCATATAGATATAAATATATATACATATACATATATATATTATATATATATATATATATATATATATATATATATATATATATATATATATATATGCATGGGTGCGTGTGTGTGTGTTTTTAAAACGAAAGTTATTGTTGCTGTCACCTCCACAAGAGGAGGTTAGTGTATTATTTTTTACGTTTTTATCATTAATGTTTTATATATCTATTGTAAAGTTTGTAGACCTTTCAATTAGATTTCTGTAAAAAAAATTGTTGGTATCAATAACAAAAGAGGTCCATTATTTTTTTTTACGTTTACATTATGTTTTATATAGATATGTTTAAGTTTCTAAATTAGCAATTTAATGTATTAATAGGAAATCAACTCTGTTTTATTAAATATTCAATAAGTATTTGTTGCCTTATTCTCCTGGACAGGTGAGGATAAGTTAATCTGATATTCAAAGTGATTGGAAATACTTTTATTGTGACAAAGTTGCTAAATAAACCAAAAAAACAGTTATAGGTCACATTTATGCTTGAAACATTTGTGTGAAAAACATATAAATTATATATAAAACATTACATTACACGCGCGCGCACGCACGCACACACACATACATACTGCCATTAAATTTACACTTTGCTTCATTGTTCTGTCCAGGTCAGATTGTACAGCTTCTGGGGCTTTAATTAATACACATAGCAACTGTCCATAGCACCAATTACCCCTTGCAGGCCAGCTAAATACTAAAAAAAGTATATCTCTCTTTCCACTGCTTCCTCGTGTGTTGGCCATCTGATATACTTTTGGTAATTCTTAAGATAATTTTCTTTTCTTCTTTTTTTCCTACCCCCTACAATCTTGGGGGACTCCTGGAAAATCGTTGTTGTTTTTCGGGGGGGGGGGGGGGGGATATAGAAACGAATTTAACACTTGATATTAGGACAAGGCACCTATCTTAGACTAAGTCCCCAAAACGTACAAAACCTGTGTATTGTAAACCCACAAAGAGCGATTTTTCGAAAATGTGAGCCATCTTTTCTATTTTCAAATCCACTTAAAAGTAATTTCTTCAAAATGGCGAGGCAACTTTCGTGTTTCGGATATCATAAAAAAGCATACCATTTATCAAAAAAGTGAGCCCATACTTTGTTATTGCAATCGTTAATAAAGTCGGTGTTTTTCAAGTTGTTAATACAGCCTCTCAAGAGCCCAAATGTATGGACTGCGGTTTTTAAAATGAGCAGTCCAATATTTGTATGAAAAATAAGCACCATTACTATGTACAGCCAACCACACTCAACCAAACCTAACCTACCCGATTCTGACCCAACCTAACGAGGGGGGGTCCAGGGGGGGCAAAGCCCCCTTTGGCTAGGTGAAATTATAAGAAACTAGGTTAGGTTAGGTAAGGTGTTTAGTTTAGCCTGTTCTGTGAAAAACACATGACATTAAATGTCCTAAGGTTAGGTTGTTGCTATATCCTAGGTTACCGCTGAATCTAAAATAAAAATAATTAAATAATTAATAATGAATAAATACATACCCTAGCAAGAGGGTGAATGAAGCTTTCCAAATGGTAGCAGAAAGTGGTGGAGGCGCTTGTCGGGATCTTCATGTACTTGAAAGAACATGAAACGGGCTAGATACCCGACAAAATGATACTTTCTCCTCCCTAAGTGGGGTACTTGCCTCTTTGCGTCTCGCCACTTCCTCTCGATCGTGTTTGTGTGTGCTGCTGTCTCCGGGTCTACAAAATTGTGCTTGTGATTAACTTTCAGGTGTATGTAACCCTCGTTTGAAAGGCAATCATACGCCTTCCAGCAATCGCTGGTTATG
>NW_028234433.1:12515937-12520937 GCF_977035675.1 Penaeus japonicus
TAATGTCTAAAGGTAATTATAAACCCTGCAATAACCCTCTGGATATGGGGCACCTCTTTTCGGATGAATCTTAAGCGACAACAGGAAGGAATATTATTTCACTTTTCTCTTCATATTCAGCCTCCACAACCACCACCGCTGGTAGAGTCGGTGGTCAGCATTTTGCTGTGTCTTCGCTCTCTGAAGTTAGTTCTAATAGAGAACATGGATGGGTGCCACTCAAGGCTTCCTTTCCTGCTAGCGCCAGGAGAGAGTGGTGTCCTCTATGTTTGGGATTATCAACTAATCCTATATTGCGGTAACTGTGGTCATTATAATGATGATTTCCTTTATCTTTATGTATATATATATATATATATATTTATATATATATATATGTATACATATATACATATATATACATATATATATATATAAGTATTTATTTAATTAACTTTAATATTTCAAGGTGGTTTCTGGTTTATATTGGTAGGATGAATATAATAAGATAGGGGGTGTTGCGCATTAATTTGCTTAGAGGCTCGTGTCATACACGCTATGCAACAAAAAGGCTGGAACTAAGAAACTAATTAATCACCATTTTTATTATGTCATATAAGTTTTAGTAAGTAAATGAAAGTGGCTGGCACCATGTTTTTTTCTTTGGAAAACAGGTGGGGTAGCACATCGGCTATACAAAGGAGAAAACATTTCAAGTACACATTGGCAATTAAGAAAATCACTCATGATAAGAACATTGCTTATCAAAATTAATAACCCATGTAATTCAAGAACTCTGACAATATATATATATATAAACGTATATATGTATATATATATATATATATATATATATATATATATATATTATATTCGACGGAGGTCTTTCTCAAAAATACAAATGTATTTTTTGAGAAAGACCTCCGTCGAAACGCGTCAGATACATCTCTTGCGTGTTTAAATATTCACTCTCAGTCATACCTTTCTTCTACATTTGTTGCTATGAACTCTGATCATAGAAATACAAATTTTACCTCCCTGACCGACCCGGGATCGAGTCTCGGTCAGGGAGTTGAATTTGTAATTCTATATTAAATGCGCTACTGCATTTTACCATCTTTCCCACATAGATATAACCTCGGTAACTTGATTTGTGACTTGAATTTCTAGTTCATTGCTACCGAGTGCTCACGGGATTTGTCTGTAAGAACTCTCTATCACTGCTCTGCTCTCTCTCTCTCTCTCTCTCTCTCTCTCTCTCTCTCTCTCTCTCTCTCTCTCTCTCTCTCTATATATATATATATATATATATATATATATATCCACACCCACACACACACACACACACATATATATAAATATATATATATATATATATATATATATATGTATATATATATATATATATACATACATATATACATACATATATATATATACATATATACATATATACATACATACATGCATACATACATACATATATATATATATATATATATATATATATATATATATATAAATACATATATATATATATATATATATATATATATATATATATTTATATGTCAATCTATTCTTATACACACACACACACACACACACACACACACACATATATATATGTGTGTGACACACACACTGAAAATAAGTATCTTATAACATAACATAAATGTTTCAAATAATAATAACATAAAAAAGGTTTAGAGTATATTAAAAGTACTCGCGTTATTAGTAATAATGCCCCTGTTAAAATGTTCATGTCGAGAAAAAATAAGAAAAAAATCGAGGAAAAAAATCAATAGATAAAAATGAAGGATGGTGTAGTGAACATTTATGGTCAACATGAATACATAAAAAAAAGAATATTATGCCAGTTGATAAATTGAACAGAGACATGGCAATATAATTAATAGCCATAGTCAATGCAATAAAATAGATAAACATAACAAGATACATAGCCATAGAACGACCAATACGATATTAGGAAGAGTTGAAAATCATAATGAAATCGTGAATATCGAATAGCTCCTATCTATACACCGAAAAGTTTATAGTTACGGTGATCTTACTAATGACTTCTTATGAATCAGTCTGCTGTTGGTGTAGGTTAGCAGTACACGGTATATAATTTTGAATTTATTGTGTTCAGCCATCTATTAGTGAATCAAATATAATTAGAGGTATTTCATCAACAACAAACATCGGATTACTCACCTACAACATGAGATAATAAACGTATGTTGCAGAGACATGGTGGAGGCTCCACGCCAAGACGTCTACTGCATGTCAATAATGCAAAGGTGAAGGGAGTGTGTGTGTGTGTGTGTGTGTGTGTGTGTGTGTGTGTGTGTGTGTGTGTGTGTGTGTGTGTGAGTGTGTGTGTGTATATGTGTGTGTGTGTGTGTGTGTGTGTGTGTGTGTGTGTGTGTGTGTGTGTGTGTGTGTGTGTGTGTATGTGTTTGTGTGTGTGTGTATGTGTATGTATGTGTGTTTGTGTGTTTATGTGTGTGTGTGTGTGTGTGTGTGTGTGTGTGTGTGTGTGTGTGTCTAAATACCGTGAATGTTCTGTATTTTCACATTTGAGCGAGAAATTAGTACCCATGTCCACGACCTCTGCAATGCGATATGGCTTCCATGAAGTAATATCATGTACACTTCATCCTCCATTTCGTGATCACAACATCGGGGCCATAAAGTCATCTGAAATCTCATGTCTTGGACGTCGCGGCAATAAATAAATAAAAAGTTGATAGCATTTCCTAGAACGCTGTGACGAACGCCCGCGAATATGATTTTTATACCATAGTATTTTGGCTTTCGTAAGAAGTAAGAGTCAAATAGCTCTGGCTCACTGCGACTTAATTTATTAGTTTGTTTGCACGCGACCTATAGTCCTCCTCTATTTTCAAGCATATTTAAATCATAAATTTCTTACCTATATTTACGTATCTATCCGGATAACCTGATTAAAAAAAAAAAAAAAATAGTTATGGCTCCCACTCCGCATCATAAAAAAGGCAATAACTCCTCAAGGCTCACCAAGAATTAACGGTCACATCCCTGAGACAACACACACATACAAAACGTACATACTGCGGAAAGATACTCCTTTGCATGCCCCCCCCCCCCTTTTTGCGATTGGCGACCGCATTATATAATCAGTGACATGACGTAACATGCCATTACTCGGTAGCCAATGGTGGCACTGCTATAATATACTGCCTTACGTAATAAAACTGTCATGAATTTCTCTTCTCGTATTCATTTTCATGATTAATACCATCGTAAAGAAACCGAAATGTAGACATTGGTCGGATTTTAATCACCGAATTAGACGCTCATCCCCCTTCTCAATTTTATTATCTTAAATGTATTTTCGTGACCAGACAATATTATCTTATGTGACTTCTTTTCCGCACATTTTTTCTTGTCATTATTCATCTTATTTTCCCCCTAAGATCCATGTTATAGTTGCAAAATATATACATACATATATATATATACATATATACATATATACATACATACATGCATACATACATACATATATATATTTATATGTCAATCTATTCTTATACACACACAGTGGAGGAAAGTGATATAACATCCTTCTAAGCAAGTGTGTTGACTGCATACTAAATGTGGTTAACTAATTTGGTTTCGATTCCATACGTGAATTAGTTACTATCACGAACTATATATATTTTGATCAGCTCATAAACATAGCATAACGGGGTTTCCCTTATAGATCTATGGATCAGATTACAAACTTAATATATTTGTTAATATTGTTGTTTATCTATCTTTTTGTACTTTATCTTCATTAATATCTCCATCTCGCCTCTTATTTTACGGTACCACTTTGAGCGAGTAGACTATGCACTTTCCTCTCTCTTTATTAATGTCATTATTATCTTTATAACTAGTAAAAAAAACTAAGTCACTGACTTCCTTTTCTACATTACATTCCTGAAATATTATTCATTAATATATTCTGTGACCATTTAGTTTTTTAGTTGTTGTTTTTTTCCTATTAACGCTGAATTGTTTTTTGACTCCGATTTTCTAATATGTCCAGGAAAGTTTTTATAATTTCTTTTTACAAAATGCAATTGGGCCTCGCGCCTAAGGGGGCCCGCGCTAGAGTGTAATCTGTTAACTCACATGCATTTTTAAGTAGATATCTTTAGCGCTTTCGATTCTGCTTTAGAGGTATTCAGTCTAAAATAGACATTTCAAAATATTCCTATGATTTTACAGACCTGCGTGCAAGTTGGCTGGAAACCCGGGCCCACCAAAATTGTCCCAAATTGGGCCCCGCATCTCCTAAGGCCGGCCCTGATTATATCTTAATCTCATCACCCATAATGTCTATCAATTTGTCTATATCTATGCATTTTACCAGAAATTGTCATGATATCTAGAGGACATATGCTAAATCATGAAGAGATAGATAGCTTAGTAAACAATCTTAATTTTGATGAAGATATTCTTGGAATCCATCGGGTAATGACGAGAACCACCAAATGACTGGCTTTTGCAACTTGTTCCTCTGAAGGTACACCAATCTTGGTTGACCCTTATTGTAAACTACCCGTAGATTATATTTCCCTCTATCACTTGAACAACTGATATGACAATTATCCAACATCCAATTCAATAATCATCCTTTTTTGTTCCTGCAATATCTGTACAGCAGGATTTACCAGATTAAATTATAAGTTACCCACTAAAAATGACAATATTTGTTTATGGTTCGCAGTAAAATAATATACGTCTAAAACCTTTATTGCAAAAGTAGTTCAACCTGATCTTACAAACAATTAAGAAAACGAATGTTGAAAAATTTCAAGAAATATTCTGTGATAAGCATATATCCAGTGAGAATAATATTGCTTATAATTCTGACATGTAAATAATAAAAAACTGCAAAATTTATATGGCACCCATTTGAAAAGTTTTTTTGTGAATGAAAAGGAATAATGACCAATAAAAAGTGTCCCGAGGATTCTTGA
>NW_028234433.1:12540937-12543437 GCF_977035675.1 Penaeus japonicus
CATCATCGACGGGGATTACGTCACCACTACTGGCCAGATTGGTATTACTGGTTCATAGTATGTTTCAGGCGATTACAGGGAGTAGTTTGACCAAGATAACTGGACGCGACCATTCATTCTGGAGTTACCCTTTAATATGAAATGTGTCAATGCTCATATCCGGTGAGATTATGAATATTTTTGAGTTGTGGAACATATATAAATATATGTATATATACTCATACATATACTGTATATGTTATGCATATATGCATATATATATACACACACCGCCCCCCATTATATATATATATATATATATATATATATATATATATATATATATATATGTGTGTGTGTGTGTGTGTGTGTGTGTATGTGTATGTATATGTGCGTGCGTGTGTATGTGTGTGTATGTGTTGTGTGTGTGCGCGTGAGCGTGTGCGTGTGCGTGAGCTTGTGCGTGTGTGTATGTGTGTTTATATATATATATATATATATATATATATATATATATATATATGTGTGTGTGTGTATGTGTGTGTGTGTGTGTGTGTGTGTGTGTGTGTGTATATACATATACACATATATATATATATATTATATATATATATATATATATATATATATATATATTATATATATATGAATATATATATCTATACATACATATATATAGAAATATATATGTATTATGTATATATATATTGTATATAATTTATTATATTTATATATATATATATATATATATATATATATATATAAACATAGTATATATATATATATATATATATATATATATATATATATATATATATATATATATATATATATATATATATATATATATATATATATATATATATATATATATATAGAAATAAGAGCTTACGCATGATCCTATCTTAGACTAACGTTGTCGTCTTTTACGCAGCATTTATCATGTCCTGAATCGCCCCGCGTTCGTACCCTCTTCCTTAACATGCTATTGTAGTTGCTCCTCCCTTTCGCAGCCTCCGCTCACTCAAGGCGGAGATGAGTTCCATCCACTCTCCCTTCACTGCCGGCATGTCATTACTTGTTCACGCTCTTGCAGTTACTTTGATGCTGCCAGACAAGAAGACGTGGCGGCGTCACTTTGATATTACGCGAATTAACCTCCTTAAGGACTGGAGTTAATTAACAGCAAGCTGTACGTATTCAAGACGTAAAGAGTAAACCTTGACGTTTCTGACGTGGAAAAAGTATATTGGGTACTTTACTTTTCTTTTCTTTTTTTAAATCAAATCTTACCGTGTAAACCTATTTATTATACATTTATTTGCCAATTACATATTCGAATGTGTACTCCTTCTTTATGGTGATTTATCTATCAATGTACTTATTCTATGTTCTCTATTACTTTCTTCAGATTATATAAGACGTTTTATATATATGAATATAAATATACTGATCGAAAGAAATAATATGACAGGGTAGCAACTATTAGGGTCTATATATATTGTATCTTACTTATAAGTGGAGATCTACTAGTACCATCTTTCTTTTATAATTAGGGTGTACACGGAATATACAGTACAGCTGCTTACTTTTGCTAAATCTCGATCAATATCTTTAGCGATATATTATAAGATTTAGAGTTGGTTACTGGTTGGTTTCCTAGTAGCAGAGAATTGAAAAGTGAAATACGGCTCGAGTGATTATGAAACATTTTTGGATTGCTATGGCTACATGTACTTCACATAGACAAAATCGATATACAAAATATATATTATCATGAATTAACAAAATAACTGAGAATCCAGGTTCATGAAGTCTAGAATGTAAATCGAACCATTGCATATACACTCAATGAATGGTGCTATTTTTTCCCGCATTTTTCATTATGGAAAAAAATCGGAATTGTTAGGGGCGCTGATGGTACCAGTAGTACCAGAGAAGACCGTTTATTGCCTTCCCTTTTTGATAATGCATACCTAGTTCAAGATATTAATTTATATCAGGAAATTATACTCTCCCCTTATCTGTATATAATGAACACAGGTTTAAAGCTTTTGGTTTAGGATTTAGGCACGCATTTATTATAATGGTTCAGAAATCCTGGTGTCCCTTACAAAGCGGAACATTTACACCGGTTAATAACCAAACAGTCTTTGTGCTTAAATCTCAACACAGCTATTAGTTGTCAGGTCGGACGAGTTTTGGTCTCACAACCGCTAAGGCGCCCGCGGACCGAAACCTGAAGCTCTGCGTGTTGTAACTGGACCCTCGGAGAAAAAAATAAAATGTCATATAGTAAATGAAAGTGTAACTTTTACTTCTAAAATATTGTAACATTATAGCAGTAAATTTGTTTACTTTTTTCCATTTCTTTAAATTGTTTTTGAAAGAAAAGAAGCCTTTTTTTCTTTCTTTTTTAATAGATTTTGTATAAATAGGTCATAGAGTAAACAGGAAATGAATAAAAATCATACTCAAACTGACATGTAACAGATTTATCCGGATCTCTGAATACAATGGA
>NW_028234433.1:12553437-12555937 GCF_977035675.1 Penaeus japonicus
TATGTCCCTGCAAAAGTTTGTGGTAGTTAGCCCCTTTCTCATAAAGGGGAAGTGATATTACCCATCAATTTCGTTTAGCTTTTGTAACCAATATGCATGTTTTGGCAATTGGCTTGATTAAGTGTATGATGGTGTAGACTTTATAAAGCACGTCAGTTTCGAATAACCAGCATGCAGTGCAATGGTGAATACACTATTTGACGCTTGAGCGTGTTCATAAAAGCTAACTCCACTTGCATGATGATAAGTCCTATGCATCAAGCATAATGGGACAGGCAGATAAGGCTCTTCTGTATTGGTACAAGAGTTATGATATTTTGGGCAATGGTAATAATTCTTCTAAAAACGAGGAAAAAGATGATGGTATTATCATGTTGATGCTGAAAAGACATACTGGTACTATTGTTACTACTAATAAAAAGGGTATTAATGATAGTAAAGATGCTGGCAGCCGGAATAAAAAGAGAAATGATACGAATAGCAATCAAGATAAAGACAACGAAAATAAACTATGTTTCTCAAACCCAGTGTTGTTTCACTTTTTTGATGAAGTGTGACATCTGAAGACACATTAAAGGCTTCGTTATCTTCCAATTAATTTAGCTCCAGTCGATACTACAAATGCTCATGCTCATCATCATCACCATCATCATCATCATCATCATCGCCATCGTTATCATTTTCAATATCATTATATTATTGTTATTGTTATGATTATGATTGTTATCCTTATCATTTGATTTACTTGAACACATAACTAAGGGGATTTCTGCAATAATCATAAATGTTTTATTAGAATTAATTCACTTCCACTTGATACGTTCCTTGGATAGAAGATAATGATTACTGAATATATCAAATGCCTCCTCAAATTCACTTTTGTGCTGCATGTTTGAATCAGAATATTTACATGACTCGGTTAAGCGTCCCACTGAACAAATTGAAAACGAAGTGAAAGCGGTCCGCTGCCGTGGATGCATTGGATGTTTGGTCTCTGCAACATGAGAACGGTGAAGCATTTCCTAGTCGCTTACGATTCGAAAACCAATTACCGGAGAACTGTTAACAAACGTACCGGACAGAGAGGGTTGATTATCTGGAGCGCCGCAGGCTCAACTTTTATTTACTCTCCAAACCACTTGTACGCTGTGTTTTGATTCCAGTACCTGAATACACGCACGCAAACACGGTCTCGCTTGGGCATTGCTAGGAAACACGAACACCGTCAATATTTGTGTCGCTTTCGGGCCGTTGTTGTAATCTATGCAGTTTCGGGTTTAGATTCATTTATTGATAAGGTATTTTCGAACTAAAATGTTTTTTTTTTTTTTTTTTCATAAGTGTAAAGATTATCTATTTAGCTGAGTTTTTTAATAACATTCCGGATTAGGTTATTATTTGCATGACAGTGTGTTTCTCTTCAACAGGCCAAATATTTTGTAATAAACAGGCCAAATATTTTGTAAAAAGGGCCAATTTTAGGCCTTTTAGCAAAATAGCTCATATCACTGTAATTGATTAAACAGTAGTATCTTTAAACATGGAATACACTAATAAACGCAAGTAGAATACTGAAACCTTCCTCCAAGCATAATATATTGCATGTGTATTTCATAAAATCATTTTGGAAATATTCTAAAAATATAATACAAACAACATGATTTATGGGTACATTAGGTAGGTAGGTAGGTTAGAGTGGCCGTGATTGTGGTCTAGATCTTTAGAAATGTTCTAGGATGTTGCATTTAGTGCTTCTAAGCCCCACACCCCCTTAAGATTTTTCATTCTCAAAATAATTGTCCTACTAACGGAATTCACATATACACTCCGAAAAGTTTGTTTACAATGCCTACGTTACATTGTGTCAAATGGGTTTCTCCGGCTGATGTTTACGGCTGGTATCGGTTCCAATTACCCAATCAGCTTCTGGTAGGAAGAAGTGGCGTTATCAGCGAGAGCCCGTTACGTGAACGTTTTGCTGTCGTTACCGAAGTGGCACTTAGCGTTGTGATGTTATGAAAAAATAGATAAAATTTATCGTAAGTTCAAACTTTATTGCAAGTTTATAGTCTTACATGTAATATATATATATATGTATACACACACACACACACACACACACACACACACATATATATATATATATATATATATATATATATATATATATATATATATATGTATGTATATATATATATATATATATATATATATATATATATGATATATATGTAAATATATATATATATATATATATATGTATATGTATACATATATATAATATATATGTATATATGTATATGTATATATATATATAATATATATTAGTATATATATATATATTATGATATATATATATACATATATGTATATATATATGTATATATATATATATATATATATATATATATATATATTGTGTGTGTGTGTTTGTGTGTGTGTGTGTTTGTGTGTATGTGTGTGTGTATGTGTTTATGCGTGTGTGTGTGTGTAAGTGTGC
>NW_028234433.1:12560937-12563437 GCF_977035675.1 Penaeus japonicus
GGTGGAGATAGCATTAAATTCTAACCTATGAAAAAAAAATCCTATTCTTTATCCTATTTAATAGATATCATAATAGCTCTTAGGGCAACTTCGGTAACTTAACGTTAGGGGTTCCGGTGATAACGTCACTTCCTCCAGCTGATTGGGTAATTGGTACCGCTGCCAGCCGTTAATGTTAATTGGAGAAACTGTCATACAACCTCATATTACGCAAGCCCTTACGTAGGCAATGCAAATAAACAAACTAGTGAGAATGTACATATGAATTCTACGCTCAGGATCTACTTCAATAACTTTCAGAATGAAAAATCTTCAGGAGGTCCAAGAAGCACTAAATGCAGCATTTTATAACATTTTCAAAGATACAGACATCTGACACGGCCTACCTAAAAGCTTGGCTCAGTCCTGGTCGACAGCTCATCGAAAGACGAAAAGCTGCTTGGAGATTTCAGTCCATTATTCACAATTTCTTATCTACCGCAATATTAAGGCCGTCGGCTCTTACCCCATTCTTAACCCTTTGGATATAGCATTCAAAGGGCTAAGCAAAGTAATGCACAACTGTAGAGAAAAAAATAGAACGTTTGCTTCATATTCAACACGAGATAGAGAGAGAGAGAGAAATATACAGATAAAGAGAGAAAGATATAGAGAAAGATACAAAGAAAGATACAGATAAAGAAAGAAAGATACAAAGAAAGATACAGAGAAAGAGAGAAAGATACAGAGAAAGGGAGAAAGATACAGAGAAAGAAAATAAATATATAGAGAAAGATAGAAATATACAGAGAAAGAGAGAAAGATACATAGAATGAGAGAAAGTTACAGAGAGAGAAAGATATAGAGAAAGAGAGAAAGATACATAGAAAGAGAGAAAGATAGAAAGATAGAGAGAGAGACAGAGAGTGTGTGTCAGTCAGAAAGAGAAAGGAAATAGTAATCTAAATCTAAATGATGGTAGGCCATGAGTATTTGGGAATGCTATAGGTAGGCCTTGGTCTCAAAATAATTAGCATCATTGAGATAGACGGATGCTTTCGGGTTCAAGAGAGCAGCCTCTTTCTCATTTTCAAGCCATGTCCGTTTCATGTCGACGATGAAATGTCTGTCATCGGACATTTTCAGTGATTAATCAGTTTGAAATTATGATAGCATTTGAATTCAGTTTTATTTTTCAAAACTATATACACTACTCATTTAATATTATGATTTCAATTCAAATATATTAATGGGAATACATACGCGAGGTTGAGGTCGGAAGGAAAAGTACAAATGTAATAATAGATTTCAGACATTTCAGTTTTTCTGTTATATTATTCTACATAATTATAAAACAGCATATGAATTCTATGTATTTTTATTCTTAACTTATTACGAAAGGTATAAGGAGAATTTATTTAAAAAAAAAAAAAAAATCCATAACTGGGTGCTCCCCAACGTTAACAGGTCGGGGATCCTGTTAAGCTTTTCCGTTAAGGTTAAGAGTCTGTCATTAGCCTGTGTGTGTGTTTATATGTGTGTGTGTATTCTAATGTATACATACATACATACACACACACACAGACACACACATACACACACACACACACACACACACACACACACACACATAAACACACACACACACACACACACACACACACACACACACACACACATATATATATATATATATATATATATATATATATATATATATACATAATATATATATATAATATAATACACACACACAACACACACACACACACACACACACACACACACCACACACACACACACACACACACACACACACACACATATATATATATATATATATATATATATATATATATATATATATATATATGAGTGTGTGTGTGCAAAATTTCAACACAAAGAGCACATGCAGACGATGGCAAAACCCAAGAGCAGGAGGAAAGGAAACATAAATGCAATTCCGTGACCTCAGTTCCTATCCACAGGAACCTGTAGATCTGGCTCTTCGTGCATAGATATCTTACATGAGGAGAGATAGGAAGAAGCCGAGTCTCAACACAGAGAGAACGAGGGGATGCACTTGGGTTGTGATCCCACGCAAGGTTTTACCAAGAGACACACAGGCAGATATATCGGTAGCATGGGTGCCATAGGAACGCCCATGAAAAGAGAGATTGATATGACACAGCGACAGAGAAAGAGAGGGAAAGGAAAGGAGCTGTGGCTACTTGAGTGGATAAGACAGAAAGCTTTCCCATGAGAAGAGTGGAGGGAGATCACACCTCATTGTGTCCTCTTGAATGAGGGTAACACTTTTGGCACAGTTAAAGGTGCTGATGTCTAATATATAATCACAAATTGTATTTATAGATAATTTTTATTACCTTTTTGTGTGTGCATATAGAAGGAACTATTTTATTATAAAAAGGAGCTTTACTTTGATGCTAGAAACATACACACTGTTCATGAAGTAAATATCAGATCTGAAAATGATAAAATTAGAAAGACGATTGCCCCA
>NW_028234433.1:12573437-12575937 GCF_977035675.1 Penaeus japonicus
CTCTCTCTCTCTCTCTCTCTCTCTCTCTCTCTCTCTCTCTCTCTCTCTCTCTCTCTCTCTCTCTCTCTCTCTCTCTCTCTCTCTCTACTGCCTAATCTATCAAACCATAAGTTTCTCTTTTCTTTTCTAAACAGCCTATCTTTCTAGGTCTCTGTAGCCTTGAATTATGAAAACACTTGAATTTTCACTTTCATTCAAATTAATACAACTTGATTGAAAAAGAAAAAAAAAGAAATGCATATTGCTTTCTCTTTAAAAAGCAGGAGAATGATATCGAGAAGCTTTCAAAAGAGCGCCTCACACCCGCCTGATTTATATTCAGTGTCTAGCGAGATAAGGATGACTTTGAGTCAAATAGCCAACGATCTTTGGGATTTCGAAAGGTGAGCGTAAGAAATATATCTTGAGAGAATAATTTGTGTCTTCGCATAAGAGAGATGTAAATAGATTAATAATATTTACCCAAAAAGTATGCACTGTTAGAAATAGACCTTGTTTTATGCATGGACCGATGACGAATAAGTACCACGTTCATGAATTTAGCGTTACGGAGATGCATTTAACAAACTTGCCGAGGAAACAATGAAAATCACCTGACCAAGAGAGGATTTATTATTACTATTTATTGTTGTACAGATTTATCGGTATTATTGGATAAAGACGCAACTACACGTAGCGAAAAACAAAAACAAACCTTTCGGCATGACGTAGCTTTAATTATGACGGAACACCTTTTTTTTTTGTCCGAAAACGAAAAATAATCGGAAAATATTATTTTGAAAATAATTAAAAAACGAGTAACGGGAGAGATGATACCACTGCCTTTACAAACATCTGACTGAAAAATATCGGCTCTGCGCATGCGCCAACCTCACCCGCGGAAATACAAAAGTATCGATAGCAGGCAATACTGCCACGCGATAATAATAGCACCAATAGGGAAACAGTAGGTCTAGCCGACAAAATGATCGACCAATCACAGACAATTGAACATAGAGTCTGGGTCCTTGCTTGAATTTCAAAATCAGTTTTGAGATGGCTACATTGTGTGTAAGATGTAGGTACACTCTGTGGGAATTTTTTTTTTCTTTTTTTTTTTTTTAAGATAACGCTGCATCACTGAAGTTATTACGCGACCATGGTGCTCTGCCAACGGAAGTGCAGTGCAAAAACTGTAAATTACCTTGTACCTTCCGTTCAGAGACGGCAAGGTGGTATTGTGGCCGTTGAAGCAAAATACCATAAACAAAGAAAAGAAAGCACTGTAACTTCACCGTAACTGTAACTCCAAGGAGTTCACTTGCATCTGTGGGAGGTAGCTTGCCTTATCAATCACCGGCTGCAGCAGCACTGGGACCACCACGGGATTTTTGAAAATCTTGGCTGGGCCCAGAAGACAAGTGTTGATTGGCGAAGCTTCTGCTCAGAAGTTACGGAAAATTGGTTAGCAAACCAGGAGCCAATCGGTGGGGAAAGTGTCGTCGTTGAAATTGACGAATCTTGCTTCGGAAAAAGCAAGTACGGAAGAGGACGTCAACTCAGTAACATCTGGGTGTTTGAGGGGATAGAGAGGGAGGAAAAGAAGAGCTTCCTCATTCCCCTCGTTCCTCCTCTCTCTCCAAACAGGAAGAAGGAGAAGTTGGGTCCCCTTATCAAAAAGTACATTCTTCCGGGCTCCATCATCTGCAGTGACGGTTGGGGAGCGAGGGATACACTCATCGGGTGGTCAACCATTCTGTGGAGTTTGTAGTTCCCGGGGATCGGGATATCCACACCCGAAATATTGAACGACTCTGGCATGATGTCAAGGAGTGGACGAAGCGGCCTGGCAATCGGCGCGAATTTTACGCGCAGTATTTATCGAGGTACATCTTCGTCCAGAATAATTACTTCTCACACGTTTTCTCGAAATTGCTCGGCTGTACCTTTGCAGTAAGAACGTGACGTGCGCGCTCGACTCCGATCGGACGAATCAGATAAAAGGCCCTCACACGCCCAATTAAGGTAAGAAGTGGTATGAGATAGCTGAGAAGGGGGGGGTCCAGGGGTGAGCGCAGCCCCCCCCCCTAGCTAGGGCAGGCTAAAATCGCTCAGTGAAAATGAACCTGCCACGCAATGGCTTAAGAAGAGGGGGTCCATAGGGGGGCGAAGTCCCACATTGGCTAGGGCAGACCTAAAATCGGTCAGTTCCGTGGTCGGTCGTTGACATCCGTCTTGAAAAGTTACCGGCCACGCAGTGGCCTCAAAAGTGTGTGTGTGGGGGGTGGGGGTCCAGGGCTAGGGCTGGCTAGGGCAAACCTAAAAACTAGGCTAGGTTAGGTTTATGGGGTGGGTTTTGATTACGAAAAAAACGTTAAATATCCCGCCAGAAATCGTTTAGTTCCGTATCGACGGTGGTGCGCGTGTGGGGAGGGAGTGTAATTCAGCAATGAAAGGTTTGCGATGGAATTGAGTACCGAAACTGTACAAAAGAGAACGAAAACTACCAGAAAAATATTGT
>NW_028234433.1:12608437-12620937 GCF_977035675.1 Penaeus japonicus
AATCAGAGATCATTTATCTTTATTGACATTATAAAGTTTGTAAGTGTTTTCGTAACCAACAGGTATACTACGTTATTGGATGTTTTATTTAATTGAAGGTAATGCATGCAAACATACCCGTATGGTTAAATTCCAAAAGACACGTAGAGAATATGAATTACAAATTAAGCTTTGAAGAATTTACTTAGAAATATTTGCGCTAAAATGTTGGGATAATCTTTCTCACAGACCCCATTAATTTTTCCCCGAGGATACATTCAATCATCAGAATTAATCATATTGATTCATCTGAAAATGCGGTTTAATGTTCCATAAACAACCTGATGCCGAACTGATTACCTAGACAACCATGATCTAATTATAATGTAGATCAATGAACTAAAAAAATAAAAAAAGAAATGCAGTAGTATGCCGCTGAGGTCACTCAATAAAAGGATTATATCATACGAAATAAAATATATATAATTGGGAATAGTTTCTATTCAAATCCCAATTTTAATGTGGTATTCTTTAAAAAATATATCAGAGAAGTAATTACCGTTCCAGGATATAATATGGATTTGTCTTTTTTTTTTACCTAGTTATAATGTTGCAAAATAATTAATGTGGTGCACTTAGAGCGCTTTTCATATATTAATAAGCACATTAAATCTTATCAACTATACAGAATGCTTGTTGTTATACAGATTTTCATATGAAATAAAGAAGTTAGTTCCAATACCTTGCCTCAAATATTCTATTATCAGGAATTTGATTGCTAGAATGGAATAGGATAAATGTGTGTGTGTGTGTGTGTGTGTGTGTATACACACACACTGAATACATAAATATATAAGTATGCATATACAAAAAAGATACATACATATAAATATATGTAAATATATGTGTGTATATGTATATATATGTGTGTATGTGTGTGTGTGTGAATTTAGAATATGATACTATCTTATTTAGAAAGTAAATTTCAAAATTCATTACAATGATTCTGACCGTGTTTAACGTACATTTTGTTGACCTCCCTGCAATCAAATGCTAGAGTATGATTGCAATTTTATTACGATCACTGATTTGACGGCATGGTTACCACGTTAACATTACGATTAGGAAAATGGAAACTAATTCATAGAACCAAAATATAGCTCCCAAAATTACAAAAAAAAAAAAAAAAAAAAATCAAATAGAATCTCCAAATAGAAATAAACAAATAAGAAATGGGGCTGAAGGAGGGCGAAATGTTTCAAAGGGCCTCGTTATCCCCCGTAGAGTTGTTGACCGCAGTCAGAGCTTATCATTTGTCGCTTATCATTTGTTTCTGATCCTCATGCCTCGGCAAGCATAGCCCCTTGTCAGGTTTTTGGCCTATTTACCTTGCAACCTAGCGCATTCAGTAACACTCTAAACGCATATCACACTGCATTCATGAACTAACGTCATGCATTTGAATTCAAAAGCTCTCTGCAAGATTGGGGAATTTGATAGTATTCATCAGGTTGATGAATTTAAATCACTAATATGACAAACAATTGGGATTAATACCAAAAAATGGAACTACTGAAAATCGGAAATAAAAAAAATAAAAGGAGAAACAGATTACATAGATAATCTGTGTAACACTAAACTGACACAGCTCAGAGAATCTCCTTAATAATCACTTAAAAGTAATTTGGTTCATACAGCACCTCTCTGGTGCAGCTTGAATGTGTACACTGAGTGTTAAATCCGTTTACTTAATGCACGGTTCACACAACATTGTTGCAAGGTTCACGTATTGCCAAGGCATAGTTGTCTTGTCTGTCAGTCCCTTTTTTTCATTTTTTGCTCATTTCCCAGTCTGTCAGTCTTATCCTTTTTACATTGTTTATCCGTCTTCCTCCTCCTGCTCCTCTCCCTTTCCATCCTCCTCCTCCTCTCCCTCCTCCTCCTTTCCCTCATTCTCTCCCCCCATTCCCCTCCCCCTCCCCCACCCCCTTTCCGTCGCTGTTCCACTCTCCCTTCCTCTCTCTGTCACGTATCGAAACTTCTCAAGACTCATTACTTTGATAAATCTGGCGTTGCAGTATAGCCGTAAACGCCGGCATAACGACTCCATAAAACTCCGTAGCAGAGAGTGAAAAGCGCGGACGTCTGCTGCGAGAGTGTTGGGCAAACTTGGAGCCTTTTGCAAAGTGATGCCAGAACGAGAATATCCTTTAAAGATGTCAAAACTCAAAACGAGAGAGAAAAAAACATGTTCGCTATTTATCTCTTACAAACTGTTGATATAGAGTTTTCGCTGAAATCGTAACGAAATTTGAAATTATACAAATGGGCCTTTAACTTATGTAATATTTTAAGATGAATCTCCATTGATTTTCATACAAACAATGTCCAATGTGTGAATAGAAAATGCTGTTAAGCTTACAGTAGCTCATGAACTGCAAAACCGCAACAATACGGGGGCCTGCTAAAAATCAATATGGCGAAGATTCAATTTATATTTCCCGAATATCTTTCACCCCCTTTCCCCTCTCTCTCTCTCGCTCTTTCTCTCTCTCTCTCTCTCTCTCTCTCTCTCTCTCTCTCTCTCTCTCTCTCTCTCTCTCTCTCTCTCTCTCTCTCTCTCTCTCTCACTCACTCACTCTTACTGAAGATTAAGCTAAATTGAAAATTAATATGTCAATTCAATAGACTAATGGATTGACAAGAAGATTTGTCCAAAGTCGGCCTTCATGATTAAAAAAGTAGAAATCAGTATTAATCTTGTAAAAGTAAGCATGTTTAATAAAACGTATTCAAAGTACAAAGTTAAAATGTTGAAAGTATTAATAACATAAGGGAATATCCTGCGAAAGAGCGTAAAGAATAATTGATATATTACAGAAACCCATGAAAGATTCGAAATATGATATAGAAAAAACAGGTCTGGGATATTTTATTATCATCAGATATTTCCGACACGAAATGTACAAATTACGAGAGTTAACTAACATGTAATAGTTTACGGCGTAAGGAGCAAACATGAGAAGGGATTAAAATACGTTTCTGAAAGAGTCAAGTTCGCGACGCAGAGAGACAAGAAGAGAGATTTATGAGGAAGCAAGTGACAATGTAAAAAAAAAAAAAGAAAAGAAAAATCGCCAACTGGAACGTTTGGAAGACTGGCGGGTCGACTTCGGGAATGTTCATATTGAAAGCTTTTACTATTTTCATGTTTTTACTCTGTCTCTTTCTCTCTCTTTACACACACACACACACACACACACACACACACACACACACACACACACACACACACACACACACACACACACACACACACACACACACACACACACACACAAAGGAGTGTGGGGAGATGTGTGTGATATCCCGCGAAGGAACTGAGGAATATGTTAAGCTAAGATGCCTCTGGGAAATTACTGGTTTCCATATGCAGATGACAGATACGGATCGTTGTAAAAAAAAAAAAAAATAATAAAAAATAAAAAAAGGGAAAGGTGTAGATGAAAAAAGTACAGTAAAAGATAAGACGCCCAACTCTATCTTATCTCCGCTGTCACACCCTTGGGAACGAACAACGATTTTCTATCGAGACTGGTTATTTACACGGGGATAAAGGAAATTTCGGAATATACAAGTACATCCTTACACTTACTAGGACTTACAGTCACAAGATGGGAAGTCTGATTTATTCATAATAGCTAAAATATGGAGACCTCAAGCTGTTTTTCGTGGCCTTCTTTTATGGAGTCTAAAAGAAAATTGGTATGACTTTATGCATACACAGAATCTTTGGCTAGAAATATATGTGGGTGTTATGATCTTTAGATGGTGATTACTGTGGGTTATTCTGATTCGTACAAGGTGTTTAGTGTAAGTTATGCTAAGCTATGGATGGCAATTGCTGGTAGTTACTTATATCTATGGATGGTAATTGTTGTGGGTTATTTTGATCTTAGATTGGGACGTTTTGTGGACTACTGGAAAAGTTGTCATGGGATGGGTAGTATCTGTGTCGTAAGGCTCAAGCGAATGAACAACTGTGCCTGGATTGGTTTGGTGTTTGTGAAGGACAGGCTTATCAAGGAGTGCATTTCTCTAGAATAAGTGAAAACCTAACACATACAGCAAGCAAAGGGGCTCTGTTCTCGATGGAGATCTGAAAGATATTATCCTACAGTGAAGCTCGATGCACAAAGGAGAAACTAGGGAGAAGACTCGACAACATTGATCAGAAGGTGAATGATGAAGATTGATGGGGCTTCCGAAGCTAACGGAGCGGGTACTGGGAGGAAGTAGAGGGGAAAAGAAGCGTCTCTTTGTTGAGTATACAAATGATAGGCATTGTGTTATTATTATAAGAAAAGGAAGTAGTTCAAGCTTTGCTAATGAGCAGATTGTTGATTTCAAGTCAGCTTAATGCAAAATGATGTTGTTGTTTTTTTCTAAGAATGAGACAGAAAGAGATAATATATATAATTATGATTCATTATAATTTATCTTAAAGCTTCTCGAATCCTTGTGTGCAGTACTGATATTAGTTGTTCCTGTTGCTGATCATTAGTATATTACCATTCTCATTATTATCATCATCACTCATTATCATTGTCCTCCTTTTCCTCCTCCCCCTCTTCCTCCTTCTCCTCCTTCTCCTCAACATCACCATCGCTGTCGTCTTCGTCATTATCATTACCAGCACCATCCTTAATCTTCATTATTTGTTTCAACGACAGTGCAAATAGAGAGATAAGGCGATATAATTAACAAAAACAAAACAAAAAACAAAACAAAAAACAAAGAAGAAACATATCACTCATATTTTCTGTACATATAATCGATGAAAGCTATATTTACATAACAGCTATTGTATAAGAATAGACGTCTGTCTCGATCTTGACCAACACACGACCTAACCTTTAGGAACTCCGAGAATCAAAGCTACTGGGTAGTTTCAACTGGTGAGCCCCTGGTCATTCTCGCCCCGTGGCCTTGATTTTCGTCTTCATATTGCTGCATCCTGGGTCACATTGTCTTTTTTTTGCGTTGCTTAAACGTTTTTTTCGAAATATTATTGGAACAATTACCACGTCCTTCGTCTGGGGTATGGCTGACGAAGGGAAGTTTACAAAACATAAAAATATTATGGCATCGTCATTGTCCTTCGGACCTTCGACGGCCGTATCTTGACGAAAGCCGCGGCATGGCAAAGGACAAGGGAAATGGCCAGGCCTATTTATCACGGCTCCTCCGTCTGTTCCATGGCTGGAGGAGACATAATGAGAGTAAGCGATGTAGATTCTCTTACTCAAAGCGCACATAAACGTCAACAAAAGTACACTTTTGTTCTTGTTTTTATATGGTTAATGTTTTTTATTGTTATCATCGTTATTTCAGAGCTACTTCTAAGACGTTCTTACTTCTAAACCAGATCTAATCAAATGTTTTATTATGGTAATTGTATGAATTTAGATAAATATAGTCCCGAGCGACCTGAATTAACTTTTGAATAGATCTAAGTGGAAATGTCTCTCAGGAAACAAAAGATGGCTCCTGTTTTATTAATATACATCTACACCTCCTTAAAACGACGCGAGTTGATGGCAGCTTTAAAGACGCACAACCAGAAGTGGTACATTATCACTTGGCTGCCACACTCGAGGCCTGGTAACGACGTCGTTAAAGTACCTGGCCAGTCGGTGTTAGAACTTCTCAGGGAGATTGCTTGAGTTTATGAATATCCGGTTGTGAAGTCGTTTCGCAAGTACATGCCTGTACACAAATATGGGAAAAGATACTGATAACCTTCAAATGAGAGGGGGCGTTGAATATAAAATATAACGGAACAAGGCAGGTAGGTTTGTTATTTGTGTGACGCTAACAGTCATATCGTAACTTGCAAAATACGCTGCAAGAACACTCCATGGTTGATATTCTAGAAGCTCGTGCTCAGGTCAGCTGCGTGGCAAAGACGTGGCACGTGACGAACATATTAGAGCAATCGTGTAAATTCCGTGACATGGAGATGGGCTTGTCACAATAGTGATACGGGCGAAATAAATATTAATTTTGTAGTGTAACCTTTGATATCAATACATCATACTGTATGAGCAAGCCACGTTTGGAAATAATCCTATTCGGTTATGGGCACTGGACGTGGATTACAAAGCCTTTTAGGAAAGCGTTGATTCTCCATTTGATTTTTAGTTCGTTTACCTCTTAACGGATTTTTCAAAGGATTGTGAGGTTAAATGAATGGTAAACGCAGCAATGAAAGTAAAGTTGAGGTATATAAGTACACGGAATATGTATACATCAAATCCATACATATTTATGTATGTATGTGTGTATATATATGTACATGTATTTACATACATACATATATATATATATATATATATATATATATATATATACATATATATATATATATATATATATATATATATATATATATATAATACATATATATGTATATATATATATATATATATATATATATATATATATATATATATATATATATATATATATATATATATGCATATAATAAAAAGACGATAACCATATAAAGTGCAAATGCACATAAAGTAAGGAAGACACAGACATAAATATATGATTCCTCTCATCCTATTTTATTTTGATGGACTAAATCATCAACCCAACGTTCGTGAAACGGTTGCCAGTTCTTTAATAGTGATCAAAAACAGCAAATACTTCATAACAAATCATAACTATATTCTGCCATTGCTACCTTTGAATGTAGTTTCTCATATCAAAATGTCAGAAACATAATTCTCAAACGGTTGGCAAACTTGGAGCATAACAATCTCATGACATGAACATGGCACTGACATGGACATAACAGAGCCACAGCAAACAGAAAATGTCTTTGACTTCTGTTGTGCTGACATGACACTGTTGCCAGCAGGTGTACTCACCGTGTAAATGTCAAAATACTAACTGGCAACTGTCATCGAGAACAGCAGGCCTAACACTACACTTCAAGCGACACACAAGAGTGATCTTATATGTTCAGATTTAAATGGCCCTTAGTTTGACGTTAATGGAAATCTGATGTATATGTATCGTTATCATTAGAGCTATTTTCCCATGACATTATTCGAGCTACATTTCAGAAAGCGTCACAAGGCAGCTAGATTCCCAACAGACGGTCCCTGAGACCTGCCGATTGATGCCAAAGAACATCAATCATGATTCCTCGACACAATCTGAGCTTCCAGAATTGAAGGGCACATGCAATATCTTTTGAATGATAGATATTCTTTAAAATAAAAGTAACAACTGATATCACCACACAGATGCACACATATTTATATTTTTTCTATCTTCGCTCACGCGCACACCCACACACGCACGCGCGCGTGTGTGTGGGTGTGCGTGTGCGTGTGCGTTTCCGTCATTGCAACAACAAAATGTGGCGAAGAAATATAACCATTTTTTGCATGATTCATATTGAATGAAAATCGGTTTTGTCAACGATAGTAAATCTATTTGTTCAATCGATATTTCAAGGCCACACACACAAAAAAATGCAACAAAAACAAAGTTTATTTGTTTCTTTTGATGACATTCCATATGCATCGATTCATTACTTGCTTTCACTTTAACGGGAAAAGTAATTGGGTTTAGTTTCTCGTTTCATTTCCATTTGATACTCCTTCCCGCCTCCAACTTTAACATTTGGCCCGCGACCAGTCAGCGAGGGAATAGATTACCTGGTGTAAACACAGCAGTCCATAGCCCCTTTTCTCTCGTCGATCCTATTCGGTTGGCTGTCCCGAAGCTCTCACCAGTCGCGGCCGTGGGAGTTTATCGGCGGGGTTTAATCAGCCGACTGAAATAAGGTCCCGCGCCGAGAAAAGTCGGAATGGCGTCGACCTTTAAGCATATACTGAACTTTAAACATTCGAATTGGATTCAAAGCCGTCATTTGCAGGGGAAACGGCTGCGAAATCGAATCGTGTTTACTCTGTTATTGAGTTATTGTTTTTTTAGTCATATAGTCGGTATTTTTTGTTGTACTCTATAGACTATCTCTCTCTCTCTCTGTCTGTCTATCTCTTTCTCTCTCTCTCCTCTCTCACTGTTTCTCTCTCTCTCTCTATCCTCTCTCTCTCTCTCTCTCCTCTCTTCTCTCTCTCTCTCTTCTCTCTCTCTCTTTCTCTCGCTGCTGCATTCTTTTAGAAAACAAACATATATGTCATTATAGACATTTTTATCAACAGTATACGCACACTCACACAAACATTGATATGATAAGTCTGTGCCGTGGAACAGAAGGAGAAACAAAACTGCTGGAGAGAGGATGGCCATCGGAGGGGGCGTTGTCCCCTGTGCTATGTCCTCACTTCAGGTAAAGGAATAAAACATGACACGAAAGACCTTTTTATTTTGTACAATCATTGATAAACTTTAAAATGTTCATTTATATGTCGAATTGTAATGAAGTATGCATCAGCAGCAGTGTGTGCATAATGACATTTTAGAGGAGCTCATATCCTTTGCAGTTTGCTTTTTATAATACAATTATGTAATTACGATACGTGCGCACACACACACACATACACACACACACACACACACACACACACACACACACACACACACACACACACGCACATATATATGTATGTATATATTTATATAATTATATATATATATACATACATACATACACACACACACACACACACACACACACACACACACACACACACACACACACACACATATATATATATATATATATATATATATATATATATATATATATATATATATATATATATATGCATATATATGTATAAAATGTATATATATGTATATGTATACATATACATATATATACATATTTATATACATATATATATATACGTATATATACATATATATACATATATGTATATATATAGATATATATATTTATATATATATATACTGTATATATATATATATGTATATATATATATATATATATATATATATATATATATATATATATATATATATATACTTATATATATTATCATCCGTTAATAGCTACTGAAATTCCGATGTGTAGAAAGATTACGTTTGGTAATTTTCACGACGACCAGGACGCATTTTGGGAGGAAACTGTAAAGTGCAGGTTTTGAGTCAGTTTTGAAGACTATGTCGGCGACTCATCTCGGTCATTTCAATTAGCCTCTAATTGTCTGTCGGCAGGTGGAACGTGTCTTTGTTTTTCTCTTGGCTCTACCCCATTTTCGGGAATCAGCATATATTGTTTTACGTTAGTTGATATCTTATTTGTTCTACAATATAGCGCAGTATCTTAGGAAATGAACATTACAAGAAAATTGATATGAAATATTCATTTTTATATATTTCATATCAGTATGATAACGAAATACAAAAATCTTACTTTCATTGAATTAGAAAAAAAAACGTTTAAATTCTGATTAGAGTTCAATTCTTTATAATGCTTTTTAATGCTTTATGAATAGAAACATCATTTGGACCAGTCATTGGCAAGAAAACAAGAAAACTATGCTTCTCATTTATCATTACTTGCTCATAATACATCCTTATAGCAGACGTAAATATTGACCTTACCGAAGGCAAAATGATTAGTGGTTAAATATTACCTATGCCAATAAATTGCTGTTTTGTATGTTATTGCATTTCGTTTCTTCGTGCAGATGTTTATATAAAATTCCGCCCAGATGTCTGAGTCCTGCCCCCGCGATTCATGAAGTAACTTTGGTAACTATATAAGATATTTTGTATAATGTGCGTGAGTGGAAAATCCATGATCATACAGACTCTCTGTTCCTACCCACGTTTTCATACTTGGTAATGCGTGTAACGCTAGAGTTTCACAGTATTTCAGTTTAACATCTCTCTCTCTCTCTTATTTTGTCTTTCTGCCTATCTGTATTGTTGGCGGGTCTCTTTTTCCAACCTTTTCTCTCAACTCCCACGATGTAAACGGAACCACCCCTCTGAATTCTTCTCTTCTTGAGACCCTTTGCAACTTGTTTGTACACAAAGAGTATCTGACTTGGCAGTTCGTTTGGCACTTGCAGAACTCCACGTATCACGTGACAAGTGGCGCTCCATCGGGGAAATATTTTACGCTCGGTGTCAGTGGACCCGGACAACGAGACCTGACTGCGGTGCCAACACGGAAGGTTGACCTGTCGTGTTGATCGGTGACAAGGAGGGCTTGACACGTTCTGTAACTTTCGAAATATTGTTTGTCAGTGAGAGAATAAAGTGTTGGGAACAAAGTGTTTATATTGATTTCAACCATTTCCCATTAGCGGATGACATTCTTCATCCATTCATCCTCCTTATTGTCAACCACTATGTTATTCGCAATTTCATAGTATTTGCAGCGAGACTATTCATCTAATTAATTATAAAGTAAAGAGAATCTGGCATTGTTGAGTATGAGGTCAATTGCGTTTGAATACTGACAGAGAGGGAAAGAGAAAAAGAGTGAGAGAGAGAGAGAGAGAGAGAGAGAGAGAGAGAGAGAGAGAGAGAGAGAGAGAGAGAGAGAGAGAGAGAGAGAGTGAGAGAGAGGGGGGGGGGGAGTGAGTGAGAGTGAGAGAAAGTGAAAGAGGAGAGAAAGAGGGGGTGAGAGCCAGATATGTGTCTCTATATACACTGTGGAATTTGTGTAAAAAAAAAAAGGGCCAGAACAATGAGGAATCTGAAAGCCTCACAACATGTTAAGCAGTTCATTCTGTTATGTCTGCCGAATTCGCCAGTGTTCTTTTTCAACTTTATCTTTCTGTTCATTACTATCATCATCGTTGCTATTATAATCAATATTATTACTATCATTACCATGATCATCATCATCATTATCGTTATTATTATTATTGTAGTTATTTTTGTTAATATCATTAGTGTTACTATTATCATTGCCATTATTATTATCATCATTATTATTATTACTATTATCATTATTATTATTATTATTATCATTATTATTATTATTATCATTATTATTATTATTATGATCATTATTATTATCAATATCATTATCATTTTTACTATCATTATTATCATCATTATCATTTTCACTTTCATCATTATTATCATTTTTATTATCACCATCATACGTAATATGCATATGAATAATATCAGATGTCAAGCATGAATTTTACATATCTTTTTACATGCGAGGGATAACAAATACTATTGTGCTGTTTGCAACATTTAACAAGAGGGTAGCTAATGTTTGACATAATTACGGAAACGTACTTTTTCTATTTTTTCATTATTTTTGAGAAATGTGTAAATCCACCAAAAACCCTTTACAAAAGTATGTGTGTGTGTGTGTGTGTGTGTAAATGTATATACTCTGCTTCTTAATTTTCTTATTTGCTATCATTCTTGGGAAATTCTTGCCTTGATTTCTGACAATTAATCCAACTGGTATATAAGCATATACATATATTTTAAACATATACAATCATATCAATTCAAAAACAATCAACCTCATAATATGACACAGGCAATCTACACATACAAAACATTATTAGGCCGCCGGTGCAGAAATATATTTAAACACCAGCATCATTGCACACCTACATATCTATGCGCGAAGAATCCTGAACAAAGGGATCTCCAACCTTTTATATGACGCCTGTAATCCTTTTATCCTGAACCCATTCCCATTTCCTTTTACTTCCATCATAATTTCCGTTCAGTGGAGTGACATGCCATTTTAGCCGTTGGGAACCGTTATACATAGATAGAAAGAGGTTTCTGCCACGGGTCTGAGAAGGTCCGGATTTGATTAATGCAATGCGAGGGATTCTAAGAGCTAGCCATTTGCATGAAGAATGTTGCATTCACTGTGCAGTGGGAGTTTTACTCTGACTCTTTTACTCATTCGTGACAATTAGGCTTGCTCAGAATGGTGTCTCTGTTGGTTTACCTATCTCTCTCTCATCTCTCTCTTTATGCCTCTCTCTCATTTCTCTCTTTCTCTCTTTATGTCTCTCTCTCTCTCTCTTTCTCTTTCTCTCTCACTCATTCTCTCTCTCTCTCTCTCTCTCTCTTTCTCTTTCTCTTTCTCTCTCTCTCACTCTCTCTCTCTCTCTCTCTCTCTCTCTCTCTCTCTCTCTCTCTCTCTCTCTCTCTCTCTCTCTCTCTCTCTCTCTCTCTCTCTCTCTCTCTCTCTTTTACAATTTTGGAGTAATGTTCCAATTCGGCCATCACCGTCAACGACAGTTTTGCCTGTTCCATTGTTACTTTTACATCCGATGATTTGAAGACCATTTTGACAGAAATGATCAATATTGATTTTAAGGACAATGATGTTCACGGAGTTCCAGGCCATTCTACCACTGGCAACGACAGAAGGTGTCATGATCATCGCCATTCCAACTGGCAACGAGGAATGCCGAGTTGTGTCATATTGAAGGCTTACGCTTCCGAGAAGAGGAAATCATTTGATATTGTAGAATGCTATATGATCCTAATGTTCATTCTGTAACTAT
>NW_028234433.1:12688437-12690937 GCF_977035675.1 Penaeus japonicus
CTGGACAGTTAGTGTTTCTGCCAAGCAATAGCAAAGCCAGGCGGACTCCTAATCCGAAGTGGATCCTCTTGCAAGAAGCATTTCATTATAAGCTCTGTGTCAGGGACGTACCTTCTGTTATCTCTAATTTGCAGAGCTATTGGGCGAATTTCTCTTCATATTGGGCGAATAAGGAAAGATATTTACTAACAAAAAGAGCACAGGGGAAGGATGCCCCCCCCCCCTCCATTCCCTCCGGATACGTCCAGGCCTTAACACCGTTATTATTGCAATTCCGCTTGGGGACCCTTCACATATCTGTTACGTTGCAACAGGACCCACAGCATCTTGCACCAGGATCAGAGGACATCCGACCATCGACGTTCCGTTTATGGTGGTTTGGGCATATGGGACGAGTGTGAATTCTTCAATGCTATGCTGCACAAGTGCTCTCCCTATCTCCACAGGCAATATACATTTTATATATACAGATGTAACGATCCCAATTTATTTCTGTTACACACACACTCTAACTACTCAATATCTTATCGAATCGATATGTACTTGGCTACAATTGACTAATCGTGAGATAAATCATAGAGAGACTGCCTTTTACTATTTAACACAAGAAGAACATTTGTGATGACATGTGTGATATGAGTATGAAAATAACAGACCTTGAAGGAAAATTAAAATATTGAGAGATATAATTTTATATATACTTATATATAACTATATATACTTCTCATATATACCCTATATACCACCAAATTATACGATACCGTAGTATCAACCTGACCCCCCCCCTTCGCATTCGCTCTACTACGCCATCACACCAGTATCACTCTTATTATATATATATATTTTTTATATATATATATATTATAGATATATATTGTATATATATACATTAATATATATATTGATATTATATATATATATATATATATATATATATAATATATATACTTATATATATATGTATATATATAAATATATATAAAAATATATTGTATATATATATTTATATATGTATATATATATATACATATATATATGTATTTCTATATATTTATATATATATATATATATATATTATATATATTAACATATATATATATACATTTATATGTATATATATATATTATATATTTATAATATATATATATATATATATATATAAATATACTGTATATATATACATATATCGTATTTATATTATGTCTAATATATATATCATATATATATATATATATATATTATATGTATGTATATATATATACATATATATACGTATATATATATATATATATATATATATATTTATATATTTATATATAGTATATATACAATATAATGTATTATATATATATATTAATATATATATTATATATTATACGTATATTATTTCATTATACTTCATAATATCTATATATTATATATATATATATATATATAAATATATATATATATATATATATATATATATACAAATATATTAATATACATATAATATATGTATTATTATATATTATATATAATATATATATATATTATATATATATATATATATATATAGGGAAAGAGAGAGAGAGAAGAGAAGAGATTCTGATTCTAAATATTTAAAAATATTCATAAGCCATAAGTACATAAGCCCACCTCTATATTAGTCATAACATTACCTACACGCTTAAAAAGTAAATCGCAGATTGAAAATGAACTTCGCCGCAAAAAAATACAAGCTAATAGATATCGTCTAACGAAAAAAAGGGGTTATCATCGAAAGCTTCCCATCTATCGATATCCGATATCATATTCAGCGGCCTTGAGGGCTATATTGGAGTCTCCTTAAAACTTTCCCTGACACTGTACACATTATCGGACCGAGCTCGGCGATTCACACCTCGTGGGTCGGGGAAGGAGAAACCAGATAGCGAGGGAGCGGTTGAGGAGCAAGGGGCGCTGCATAACCTGGTTCTTATCATGTAAATGCAGTTGATGCAAGCTCTAGAGAGAGAGAGAGGTGGGGGGAGAGAGATAGAGAGAGAGGGGGGGGAGACAGAGAGAGAGAGAGAGAGAGAGAGAGAGAGGGGGGGGGGGAGACACAGAGAGAGAGAGAGGAGGGAGGGGACTAGAGAGAGAGAGAGAGAGGAGAGAGTAGGAGTGGGGGGGGGAAGATCAGAGTGTGAGAGAGAGGAGAGAGAGGAGAGGAGAGAGAGAGATGGAGGAGAGAGGTGATGAGTCGAGAGAGAAGAATGAGCTGAGTGAGGAGCCTGGTAGAGAGAGAGAGAGAGTGAGAGAGAGAGAGAGAGAGAACTAGAGAGATAAAGAAAGAGAGAGGGAGAGAAAGAGAGAGAGGGGGGAGGAGGGAGAGGGAGAGAGAACGAGAGAGATAAAGAGAGAGAGAGAGAGAGAGAGAGAGAGAGAGAGAGAGGGAGGGAGGGGGAGAGAGAGGGAGAGAGAGAGAGAGGTGAGGAGAAAGAAAGAGAGAGACAGAGCGAGAGAGAGAGGAAAGGAGAGA
>NW_028234433.1:12785937-12788437 GCF_977035675.1 Penaeus japonicus
GGGATTGGTCAAAGTAGCCTAAAGAATCATGTAAGGCAATCGTTGATTGGCGGAATCGTTCTACCAGAGTTACTATCAAACTACGGTGGTGAAGTCGATTTACCTTTACCAGGCGACTTGCTATTGCTTTGTAAACCCCAATTTACCATAGCTAGTAAACGTGTTGATATCTGACCGCTGGTAAATGCCTTACAATCGTATGTTAATGAATCCAGCCCCAGGTTAGGACACACCCAGATCCTCTGGTAATTTTTCTATCTTGCGGTGCCTGATCAATAAAAGCCATCGGCAGAGTACAGGAATCATGCTTTCGAATACAATTCTCCGAAAAAGTGCTTTAAATATCAATAAAATATGTGTATTAAAACTCCATAACAAGGGACAGTACGCAGATATACATTTTTCGAGTTATCACCATTCGTCATAGGCTGACCATTTTATCACACTATTCCCCTATCATTCGGCTTCATACTGTGGTGCACGTCGCATGGCAAGCTTTCAGACAGCTTCTAATTCTACACTTCATGCAGAATTGCGATCCAAATTGGGTTTCGAGAAAGTTATTGCCGCAGAGTAAAGGAAAGGCTTTCTGAACTAATATATATGAAGACGGCTATTCCTGATTACTTAAATCAGATATTATCGCTGAGGTTGTTGAATTTTTCATTTTGCAAGGTAGTGTAATAACAAATCAGGAAAAGATCGCAGACTCGAATGCAGTTTTTGGTTATTATGTTGGATTTTTATCTTCAATATATATTTTCTAAGTGAATTTTATCATGTTTATTGTCATATGAATATTCATTTTGCTGTTAGTCAGGTATTTTATGCATAGTAAGCTTTAAGACATCTGTAAAATTATTCAGATCTCTAATGATGATGAAAGTGAATGTAGTACACAATACCGTGCTGGCATTGTGTTTGTGATTTTAAAAACTGATGCTTGCAGTCCTCCATTTGAAATGAAAATACGAAAAAACTAACCAGCTAACTAACTAACTCTACACACGCAATAGATGCACCTGTCACGCACTACACACAATGTTTAACAATGTCCGATCCACTCATCCGCCCAGGTTATTCATGTACAGAACGTGTATTCGCATTCATCTGCAGGATTTGATGTTGTCAATGTAAAGCTTTTGCAGTAATACATTTTAATCACCCATTGTGTGAATGTTATAGAATGCTAGAGCGTGAGCCAGTATGTCAGCAATGATCATGATTAATGCATTATCAGAAAAAAGGGTCGCAAAATTCTAGTTTTTATTTTATTTCGTACATGAGTTTTAGTACATCCATATCTATTCAGTTGAAGTATTTGATGCTATTCGCTTCATCAGTGTCTAAGATTTTTTTTTTTTTTCTTACTAAATGGCTGGCCAAGGAAATGGCATACATAAAAAGGAAATCAATTTAACATGATGACTGATTGTAATTTTTTGTCTGACAATTAGCTTTACAAACCAGACGGATTATTTCTTTAAAAGAATGTGGAGCAAAATCGTAGCCAGCAAATTGTACATGATACACTCATGTATTTCTGGCACCAACAAATCTGTAGCTTTTGCATGGTATCTAGTACAATTGTGACAGGAGAGCGAACTATGCTTTTTCGATTGATCAGAAATTCTCTCTCTCTCTCTCTCTCTCTCTCTCTCTCTCTCTCTCTCTCTCTCTCTCTCTCTCTCTCTCTCTCTCTCTCTCCTCCTTCTCTTTTTTTTTCCCTCTCTCTCTCTCTCTTCTCTTTTTTCTCTCTCGTCTTCTCTTCTCTCTCCCTCTCTCTCTCTCTTCTCTCTCTCTCTCTCTCTCTCCTCTCCCTCTCTCTCTCTCTCTTCTCTCTCTCTCTCTCTCTCTCTCTCTCTCTCTCTCTCTCTCTCTCTCTCTCTCTCTCTCTCTCTCTCTCTCTCTCTCTCTCTCTCTCTCTGTCTCTTTCTCCTTCGAAAGCTATCCAGGCGAGCTTACTTAAATTTTCATTTATCTCAAACAAATGACATACATAAAGGATAGAAATCAAACGGTCAGTAAGAATATACTAAGGATAACGAATGTATAAGTTGTGCTTGAAAATCGTGGCTTTCAGAGAATACAAAGGCTCGAGGAGAAACAATATAAAACTGTAATATATATTTTCCTTTCTGTAACGCGTGTGTCTTTTTCACTATATTACAAAGAAAGAATGTTGACTGGTCATTATCGCAACAGTTAATCACGTACACATGTTTGTGAGAAATGACACCCATATATGAGCTTTTCCCTGTCTCTCTGCATGTGTAATTGTTTCATCACTGTCAATCAGTGTTTTACATGTTTATTTGTCTCACGACTTAAATAATTTGTTTTACATCTTTCGAAACAAAAAATGCAGATAGAAAATGAACGAGAGAAAAAGAGAGAGAGAGAGAGAGAAAGGAAGAGAAAGAGAGAGAGAGCCCCCCCCCCCAAAAAAAAGGAGGGGGGAGATGAATGTGGTGGTAAAGACATAGTATTTTAGCCCCCC
>NW_028234433.1:12808437-12810937 GCF_977035675.1 Penaeus japonicus
TCGCGCTCTGTTAATTGAATTGTTATCAAGAAGAGCTTCGCGTTCAGTATGCGAGAGAGTTGAGATCGAAGCGGTGTCCGTTCTTTTAAAACGGTATGGTTTATCAAAGAGATAGAGAGAGGGGGAGGGAGGGAGGAAGAGAGAGAGAGAGGGGGTGGGGCGAGGAGAGAGAGGGGAGAGGGAGACGGGGGGAGAGAAAGAGAGGAGGGAGAGGGAGGGAGAGGGAGAGAGGGAGGATGGGAGAGAGAGTGGGGGGGGGGGAGAAAGAGAGAAAGAGAGAAAGAAGGGAGAGAGAGAGAGAGAGAGAAAGAGAAAGAGGGAAAAAGTGAGAGGAGAGAGAGAGAAAGGGAGGAGGAGGTAGAGTGAGAGAGAAAAAAAAGAGAAAGAGAAGAATGTGAAATGTGGGAGGAGGGAAAGGAAAAATGTTTTACAACAATAAAAGTGGATGTCAAAAGAGAAAATAGAAAGTTATAGAAAGGAAAATACAATAAAGCACTTGTGATAATCAACAGCATATCAAGAGATTTTTACTCTCTTTTATCAACATAATAGTTTTATGAAAGGTAATGCAATTTGATGAAATGTGATCAATATTCCAAAGTTACAAAACAAAATGAGGTGGGCGAGGGTGATCATTACTGCATCATAACTGCCATAATTGACAAACCTAATCTATTTACAATATTTAAATCCCGAGGCAGCAGGAAAACATATATTTCGATAAAGTGCCACTTATTTGTCACATTTACAGTTTCAGTGGACAGATAATGTCCATTTGTAATAAGTGGCACATGCGTGATTCAGCAACAGACAATGCAATTTACTGCAATGATTACTTTATATGTTTCCCTGATTTATTCGTAACGGGTTTTGTTATTTATTAGCGTTAATCAGCAGTTGTTACATGAAACACATTCCCAAAAATTTTCTATCGATGAATTAATAAAGGTTTCCTTTTAGAATGCGGTCAAAATAGAGCTTGAGTGTGTGTGTGTGTGTGTGTGTGTGTGTGTGTGTGTGTGTGTGTGTGTGTGTGTGTGTGTGTGTGTGTGTGTGTGTGTGTGTGTGTGTGTGTGTGTGTGTGTGTGTGTGTGTGTGTGTGCGTGCGTCCGTGCGCGCCTGTTTCCGTCATTACAACAACAAAATGTAGATAAAACACTGTCGAAAAATTATACCATTTTTTGCATGATTCAAATTGAATAGAAATTAGTATTTCTACCGATAGTGATTCTATATGTACAATTGATATTTCATGCAGATATACCCAAGCGCTTCACAGATAAGTAGAATCAATCGTCACACGTCACAAAAATTCCTGGTTCCACTCAAACCCTTCTTCTTGATCGTTTGTTTCATGCCTTCAATCACAGGGGAGATCCACCTCTGCTATGATTAACCTGGTATGAAATCACATCTCTCCAGTTCGAACTGCGTGACAGCCCTTACGTCTGTTTATATTGCCCATTGCGAAGGGAACGTGTTTGAACATCTTTCCTCACCATCAAAGTTCTGTCATTCCTTCTGTATCGTTTATTTACGTTCGACAAAGTACAGGTGACATATTGCCTACTGTTCATCAGCAACGCAGTAGAACGTTTACTAACCTAAGTTACCAACCAAAGACAAATAGACCCCTTTCTAATGAACAGAAGACACACGAGAAAGCGTTCTTCATTCTGCTGTGGCTTTCCTTACGAATTTACCTTCTTGATCAGTTTCTATAGTCATCGGTTGGTCACGGAATAGATATAGACTTCTGGAGACAGTCCTGATTCTTTTCCGGAAGGCATATATACATATTAATTCTCTCCGAATCAAAACAGAGCGCTTATTATCCCTTTGTATACGTGGCAGTTTAGACTACAAAACGCGGCACACCAAACAGATCTTATTTCAGAGAGGTGGAGTATCACGCGATACATCTTGGGCTTTCTCGTTCTCTTTCACTCGCTATGATACTAGAGTCTTTTTTGTGTTTGTCAATTTTTGTGATTTGCTATATTATGAGACTCCTATGTGCCAATTGCTTAATTTTGTGCGAAAATTTTATAGCATAGAGTCTAAACTAACTCATTAATGTTCTTTACACTTAGACAGAAGTATTACAAGTCCAGGAGAGCCTCCCCCCCCAAAAAAAAAAATATATATATACTTTATTTGCTAAAAAGATAGAGAAGAGGAAAGCAACTTGTGCAACGGCTGTCAGTGCCACCCCACGAAACAGCTGTAAGGGCATAGATTAACATTACAGTTGTGAGTGCACATGCCTCACAAAGCCTCCACACCTTGCACCGCCGATGCGGTTAGTGCTTTCTAGAGACCGTCGATGCTGGTGCCACGAGAGAGTTTTCCAATATATTTCACTATAGATAACAATTACACTTAGCATGATTGCAAATAACAATGATAGACGACGCTGTGAGCATAAAAAATCGAATTAGAAAAAATAAATTATCCGTGTCGGCCCGTTCATATCATTTGTTTCCAATACGTTAGGTTG
>NW_028234433.1:12860937-12865937 GCF_977035675.1 Penaeus japonicus
TGTTGTTGCTGTTGTTTTTGTTCTCGCTTTTCTCATTTCTTAAAAGGAAAGAAAAAAAACATGTTCCTTTAACTCTACCCGATTTGCTTTCACTTTCTGTGAAGTGACATATTTTTTTCCTTACTTTTCTCTCAGATCAAAAAAATCTTGTCAATACCAACGATCTATTTGAATATTTTCTCAACTCCCTTTTTCCTGGAACTCTTCTTTGCCTTCTGCGGTCGAAGGACTTTGCTCTCCTTCCTTCTCTCTGATTCCCGTGCTCTGCTCTCTCTCTCTCTCTCTCTCTCTCTCTCTCTCTCTCTCTCTCTCTCTCTCTCTCTCTCTCTCTCTCTCTCTCTCTCTCTCTCTCTCTCTCTTTCTCTCTCTCTCTCATTCTCTCTCTCTCTCTCCGTCGCTCCTTTGATCCCGCTGCATTCACCTCCCAAGGTCCTCCAGCGTCCCTTCGTCAGCCAAGTTGCTCGATCGTCTCATTTCAACTCGTGTTGAGATCCGGATGATGCCAATAAGGACCGCCTTTGTGTGTCAACGTTGTCAAACATCTGCCTGGCGTGTGGACGTCACGGCTTTTTGTCCTCGTCTTCTGAGCGTCTCGGCTTTCATCTCGTCTTCTCTGGAGGGGAAATCACATGATAAAGGATAAAAAGGTCTCAAGTTGTGGAGGAAAGGTACTTCAGCCACCATTAAGATTTCAGAGGCATCCCAGATCTTCCTGTCGCCGAGATTTTTCCGGCAAAAAACGACGCGGGGAAGCAATGGCACACACGCATATGCACGCGCGCGCACAGACACACACACACACACACACACACACACACACACACACGCACACACACATATACATACAATCACGCCCACACACATGCATTCATAGTTGTTTTGTGTACAAGAGAGAGAGAGAGAGAGAGAGAGAGAGAGAGAGAGAGAGAGAGAGAGAGAGAGAGAGAGAGAGAGAGAGAGAGAGAGAGAGAGAGAGAGAGAGAGAGAGAGAGAGAGAGAGAGAGAGAGAGAGAGAGAGAGAGAGAGAGAGAGAGAGAATAGAGGTCCACGACTTTCTTGCCTCAGCTGCCCCTTTACATTACTTGGCCTCAGTAGAAAGGTATTCATTTATCTAGTACTGATGAATAGGGCTCTGTCTTGCCAGAAAGTACCATACAAGGATTTTTTTTCTGCTATTCCTTATTCCATATGTGTCTGACATAGGTTTGATATTGGAAACAGCTCCTAAAAAATTCAAATTTACAGTTCCGGTGATACATAATGACCAAACATGTTATTACTGCACAAATGTTAACATGAAGTTCTCATAGGGAAAAACAGAATGTTAGTAGAAAGAAGAATGCTGGATTTCATCGTACAAGAAGACGCAGCTTATGGAGTACCGAGAAAAGGGAGAAAAAAATCAATGTAAGCGTACTTTTATTGAAAACCTGAACTCCTCACGGTCACTGCTTTCATAAGGGCAGAGCGGACGTCGTTACCTATACAACGTGGACGTCCCCGAGATCCTTCGAAGAGCGGCGTCTCGCAGGAAATATGTAGATTATATTCTGGTGTATCGGAGACGATTCCAAGAGTTATTTTTGGAGAAAGTTGGGAACGAAATGCCTGCGGGAATGTGGCTACAGGAAATTTGATATTCTGTCAAATCGTACCTTTCTATAAGATCCATCTATTATCTCATCATCATTTTTATCACTATAGGTAATTCTACAGTGATTACTATTACTACCTCTTTTTATGCTGATGATTTTACTATGATCAGCATTACCATTTTTATTTTTGTCATTATCAAAGCACTCGCAAAATAATACGAATATATAGGTAAGGGATCGTTGGTATGTATATTTCCAAGGGCTGAATCATTAGTATATTTGATTCATTACGATTGAAATCTAGAATAATAATGAGTGCCTATTCAATAACGCAGGTACATTATCGGACATTCGTGTTGCGCTGAGTTAGAAAGGAAAATTCATTTCCCTTCACTATCAATATCTTATTACTTGTGGTATGAGTCACTGGTACGGTAGCTTTAAGGGTAGCTGGCACTCCTGCCTTCCCTCTTTTCTCATCTCCTCCTCCCTTTTTCTGTCTCTGTTTCCTTCTTCCTCCTTCCCTCTTACTCTCCCTCTTTGTTGGGAAACTGTTAGCAAAGGGATATTGCTCAGATCCAATCCCTGTGTTTGGTTCCAGTTACCATGAAGCTGTGCAACAACCTGCTTTTCTTTAGAAGATATGATAAAATAGCCCTTCTTTCTTTCTCTTTTTCCTTCCCTTCCCTCTCTTCCTTTTTCTTCTTAACCCTTCCTGTCTCACACTCCCCTTCTCCTTAACCCTTCCTGTCTCACACTCCCCTTTTCCCTCTGTTCCTCTCTCTCTCTCTCCCACCAACTCCACCTCTCCCCCCTACCCCCTCTCCATCCCCCTACCTACCCTTTCCCTCCTCATCTGTTTTCTCGTCTCGCTCTGCTTCAGATTACCGCTGCGTCATGCCCACTACCTCTGCAGATGCCACAGCGTTGAGTCGCCCTCTGCCATGCACTTCCTCCGCGTTGTGCATGATTCAGATGCCGAGAGCGATGTATCATGCAAGACCGCGCCGACCTCTTTCAGGACACCCAAGGTCACGTAGCTACGTACGCTACTTATTCGTCTCGTATTAACAACTTGATTCAGATATGTATGTATTCAAATCCGCCCGTCTAGTTTGAGTCTGTTGAATTCTTTACTTGTGATGCATATATACTATATACGTTATGATTTAGTTATAGTTCTCTTCGGTAAGAAATCTGAAAACTTATTTTTAGTGTTTTAGTGTGATTTAGTTTCGATAAAGTCTTTTTATTGCCTGTGTTTACTATATGATTTTCTTGTAGTATTTTATTTTTTTCTAATCATCTGCATTTATTCCTTTTTTTGTAAATATCTGCTTTGTTTCTACGTAGCTTTTACTGAAGATTTTCATTCTGCAACCAGCATTTTCTCCAACTATTTTCTCCTTTTCAGTCTAACTTCCATGACCCGATCCCGAAACCCGTCTTTGGCTTCGGTGGGTCGGGGATCCTACCACGCCTCTTTCTGAGATTGCACGTTCTTCTCTCTTTCTCTCTCTTTCTCTCTTTCTCTCTCTTTCTCTCTTTCTCTCTTTTTCTCTTTCTCTCTTTCTCTCTCTTTCTCTCTTTCTCTCTCTTTCTCTCTTTCTCTCTTCTCTCTTCTCTCTCTCTCTCTCTCTCTCTCTCTCTCTCTCTCTCTCTCTCTCTCTCTCTCTCTCTCTCTCTCTCTCTCTCTCTCTCTTCTCTCTCTCTCTCTTCTCTCTCTCTCTCTTCTCTCTCTCTCTCTCTCTCTCTCTCTCTCTCTCTCTCTCTCTCTCTCTCTCTCTCTCTCTCTCTCTCTCTCTCTCTCTCTCTCTCTCTCTCTCTCTCTCTCTCTCTCTCTCTCTGTCTCTCTCTCTCTCTCTCTCTCTCGCTCTCTCTCTCTCTCTCTCTCTCTCTCTCTCTCTCTCTCTCTCTATATCTATATTATATATATATATATATATATTATATATATATATATATATATATATATATATACATACATATATATACATATATATATACATAAATATATATATATATATATATATATATATATATATATATCTTCTCTTCTCTCTCTTTTCTTTCTTCTCTCTCTCTCTCTCTTTCTTTCTTTCTCTCTCTCCTCTCTCCTCCCTTCTCCCCTCCCCCATTTTTTTTCTCTCTCTCTCTCTCTTTCTCTCTTTCTCTCTCTCTCTCTATCTATCTATCTATCTATCTATCTATCTATCTATCTATCTATCAATCTATCTATCTATTTATCTATAACTAAGGATATATCTCTATCTCTATATCTATATCTCTCTCTTCTTTTCTCTCTCTTTTCTCTCTCTCACTCTCTTTCTGTCTCTCACTCACATACACACATACACACACAAACACACACACACATACACACACACACACACACACACATACACACACACATACACACACACACACATACACACACACACACACACACACACACACACACACATACACACACACACACACACACACACACACACACACACACATACACACACACACACACACATACACACACATATATATATATGTATATATATATATATATATATATATATATATATATATATATATATATAATCACAAAAGCACTTCTATTTGCGAGATTCAGAGTTGAAAGGTAAAGGGCATATTGACATTATACATTCTGTAACATTTTTCCACGTGAAAGGAATTGTATGATAAACGGTTTCGTTTCAACGTGACATTTTGAATGTGTTTGAGTGTCCATCTATTATATTATAGCTAATGTTCCATCTACTTTTACTTCAGAGAGTAGGGAGGAGAGAGGAAGGTAGAGAAGGGAATAAAAGAAGGGAGGAACCAGAAAGGGATAGAAGGAAAAAGAGAGAGAGGGGAGAGTGACTTGAAAAGTGTATGTGTGCTTCTGTTATTGTGCATATATACACAACTTGCTCATTATTTCAACGGCAACAGAACCCGCCATAGGATAGGTTCAATCGAACGTAAATTCCATGAAATAATGAACTCTTGCAGATGCAATAACGCTATAATGGTCAAAATTCAAAGGAAGGAATCAAAATCTATTTTTTCTGTTTCTCTGAAGTCAAACAACATTCTGTCGAATATCAGGCAAAGTAACTAATTGAAAAAAATATATGCCTATTTCTAAAGGACTTAGGATATTCCATATTTGGCTTGCTTGCTTTCTTTTTGAGTTGGAAGAAGACGAAAGGAAAGGTCTTTTTTTTTTATTATTTAGGGGGGGGGGAGGCACCTAAGTGAAAATCGAAAATAGCGGAACAGGTGTAACGAGCCTCATCCTATCCTATCCTTCGGGTTCATCGACCATTCCCGTTACGTCATTGGCTATCCTTGATAATCTACTGCTGCTTTGCCATGCCTAAAGATCGAATCTGTTTGCAGGAC
>NW_028234433.1:12898437-12900937 GCF_977035675.1 Penaeus japonicus
TACATCTTTATAACAATTAGCTATAAATTCAACATCACACTACTATAACATATCTTCGGAGTTTGATTGAATTAATAAATATGCCAGAGTATTCCTGGCCACTATTTACGAAACACAAATAAAGGTTTTACCACTCAAATACCAGCAGTGTCCTAAGGCAATCACACGCACATGCGACTGAACTTGAAAAAAAAAGAGAAAAAAACTAGACCGTCCATCCTATTAAACTTTTTTTTTTCAATTCTTAAAACCCGCGTAGTCTTTTTGCTATCAGCTCAAAGATGGGAAGTTGCAATACCCTTGTTAGATCCTAGCCTAACCCTACAGGGTCTAACAAAACAAGTGGAAATTCACCAGAGAAGATAACTTTGAAAGGTTAAGTAATTTGTCGATCTCTTTCGCATTCAATTTTGATCTTGCAGCAACTAGCCTACCTATTCCCGGGAGCTTTATATTTTGTAATTATTATCCACCAATTAAAATACTCAAATCAGGGTCAGAACTAAAAGATACAAAGTTTCAGATATGTATGGAAAGGTTTCTGGGAAAAAAAATCAGAACATGTATATGCTCTACAGTAGAGTATATTTTTGCCTTCCTATTTCATATCTTTTGTCCGTATTTTGAACGTATTTTACGTGGTGATCAACGATGTAATGTTCGAGCCCGAGGGACTGGTGCAAGATTGGCCAATTTGCAAGGCGGGACGAAAATAAACAAACAGGCAGCGTGTTGTGAATAGCAATCTTCCCAGCCATTTTACAAAGACGGAAATACCCGAAGTACTGGCAATCTGCATGAAATGACGAAAGTCAAGTCTCTTTTCACCCATAAAGCAATTTAATGCCAGTTGTTTGATTATTGAACATTATCAGCCGCGTCAACAGCTTGGTCATTAGCGGAATTCAATGCTAAAGCTGGATTAAACCGAAATACCTCACTCACTTACTTTAATTAACTTAAACTATTTTCCCTCGCAAGTTTATATCGTGACCTAAACTTCACTACTCTGTACGTCAGAATTGCGAAGTGGGTGGCCAAGTGATACTCACACCTTAATATCAATCAAATATAAGGAAGAAGGTGAAGACCAGCTCTCCAAGGGACATTTACCTGTCCCTTATCGAAATACAATTAAACAAGATGTATGTTACTGAGGCGTTATAGCTTACTATTATGTCTGTCTTCTCTCATGTGTATATTTAAGGCTATACGTCCTCGAAACTGGCCATCCCTGTCGTTTACATATGTTAAAACTAATGAATAATGTTTCCGGAAAGATAAGTAAAGTTTTTCTTACAAGACTTATCATGTTTGCATTACTCAGAAGGAACAGCCCTTAGCATACAGTATGTTTTTACAATTTTAAGTACTCAGCAAGCCTCTTTTAATATGATTAGTTCATTAGATGTAGCCGTATAGTTTACACAAGCCTCCGGGCTTTATCCAGTCAACAAACCTTTACTAAACATTTTGAATATATAATAAAATGACGTACCCTACCCTTCCTATTCAAACTTTGTCTCCCACTACGGAATATTTGTTTTTCATTCCTTCTGTGATCTGTCTGTCTGTCTGTCTGTCTGTCTGTCTGTTTATCTGTCTTTCTGTATATCTATCTATCTACCTGTCTATCTATCGATCTATTTTCTTTTCCCTTTCCAGCCCTCCCGGTAGGTGTTTCCTCGCAGCTTTCTCATATTCACCAACCATACTTTTCTTCCTTCGTAATCCATTTAAATTCCCCTCTAAACTAATATTCTCGAGTGCTGTGCAGGTATTCAGATTGTATAAACCCCCTTTGCCAACAAAATTGTTAAGAAAAGATGAAGATAAAGAAAAAGTTAGAAATATGAAAAGGAGGAGGAGATGAAAAAGACGAAGAGGAGAAACAAAAGGAAGATCAAGATAATGAAAACAAGGAAGAAGAGTAAAAGAATTTAAAAAAATAATAATAAAAATAAAAAAAATACGAAGAAAGGAAGCAACAACTTCAGATCAGCTGTCACATCACGTCTCCGCATATGAGAGATGAGTGAGTGAGTTCCCAGGCCACAGAAACGTTCAAAAACCAGCCAGACTTTCAAGGATAACGGATCGCTGGGAACGTTTGCATGTAGGTGGATGGTTGCCGTCACGTTCCAGAAGAAACATTTTTTTTTTCTGGAAATTTTCGTATTTGTTTTTTTGTTTTTTGGGGGTAATTCTCTATTGCTTTTGATAATAAATGACTTTCTTATTTCTTTGTCATCATCGTTTTTGTAGAAATGATCATTGTTACAATAATGGATAATATGGATAATAAAGATGATAATACTTATTGTGATTAAAATTATAATAATAATGTCAATAATAATGATAATGAAAATGATAATAATGATAATTAGGATGACAGTTATAATAGTGTTGGCATGATATGGATAAAGATAAAAGTAATATTGATTAATAATAACAATAATGACACTACTACTATCAATAATGAAAGAAGACTAACAGTAAT
>NW_028234433.1:12948437-12950937 GCF_977035675.1 Penaeus japonicus
GTCACTATTGAAACTTCGTCATTGCTTCTAAAGTATATAATATCACAACCATAATCATTTGTATTATTCGTCACCTCCTTATTAGTAGGTTATATCTACAAAGTATACGCGTTGTGAATTTCATAGTTTCATCACATGTTGTCATATCAATTGTTCCTACAGTAAGAAAGAAAAAAAAACAGCCCAGTACACAGGACATCATCATTTATTCACAAAGCCCTGTGACATTGTCAGGGGTCCTTTAATTCTTTACTGATTCAAGAAGAAAAGAAAATCACAAATTGATTTTATCATATACTCACAAAATATTTTGTACTGAGTACATAGCATACGTAATATGATATTTACAATCCACAATAAATGCATTACTTACAAAAGGTTCACAAAGGCGTGGAGGTCGGAGCAAAGGGACCGGCCGACATGGCTCACTAACAGGCATACTAAACGGGCATACTTAAGTGCAGAAGATCTGACTAATGCCAGATCGACCACAGTATGAAGCAGTACTTCAAATGTGAAAGTAAGAGCAACATCAGTAAACCTATTTGATTTCTATCGACCCTCCAGCAAAGCATCAGGGAAACAATAAAATTAGCAAAATGGTATTCGGAGACTCTAGAAACGCACATAAAAGAGTTCAATATGAGAATGGAAGAAGCGCAGTTGAGCAAAATTGAACCAAGCGCCCAAATAAAAAGTCAATTGAAGAATCTGTAAGTGGCCGAAGAGAAAGTGAATGAAACCTGTGATATGTGCAAGGCTGCAGCTATTGCTGTTTGAGAGGCCACTCTATACGTTTGGAAAATGAATGAATGTATAAAGATGTAGTTTTCATATTTGCTTAACCAATAAACGTGGAGGTTTTCATTTTGAAAAAAAAAATACTTTTTGATAACCTATCAGTAAATCCGTGGTATCGTCTATGAACACAACTGTAAAGGTATTATTGTTTTTTTGTAAATAAAAATGTGTTGTTTCCTTTAGTATCCATTTCGCACCAGCAGTTGGGATATTCACAATTCAGATACTGTATAAGCATATGTAATAAACACGATACTTTAAGAAATAAAAATACACTCTTGGAATACTCAGAACCATCGTTTAATATTTTCCAAACGTTTTTCACATCCCGCTGCATTTTTATTTCTCCGATATGTTCCCGGTCTGTGACATAAGGATCATTGGGATTTCCATAAATACCATCGAATAGATCATCTAATTCTGACACTTAACATTCTACTGATAAATTGTGAGGTGTAGAAGCTGCAACAACAATGTACTTTGTATTTTCGAGACGTCCTCATTACTTTTTCAAGTCAATAAACCTTTCTCTTCAAAACCCCAAATGGACATTCGATGGTACTGCGTGCCCTCATGTGAGCAGCATTACACCCTTTAGAGAATGAGCAGAGTGAGCAGAGAGTGGCGACATGGATGAACACTATCGCCGAGCAGGTGGCCATCAGATAGTTCATCTTCCAGTTCTTGACAAAGATGGCTGTTACTGAAAATCCGGTTGCCATGCACACATCCAAGCGAACATGCATTGAAGTTCAACAAACGTAGATGTGACCTATAAATTGCCTCGATGTTTTAAAAAACTAGCCTTTCCTGTAGCAACTGGTCGTTGCAGTGGACTTTAAATGACTAAATGTGTGCAGTCAGTATATTCACTGCTAAATCCCTTAACCACGCTTAAAACTTTTTGCAACTCTTTGCCGATGACATTGTGATATGAGGAGAAATTAAAGAGGAGGTTGAAACTAGCCTGGGAAGGTGGCAACATGCACTAGAGACTGGAGGTATGAGAGTCAGCTGAAGTAAGACGAAGTAAAAGTACAGGTGTGTGTGTGAACGAGAGAGACGGTAGAAATGCAGTGCGAATGCAAGATACGGAAGTGAAAAAGATGGGTGATTTTAAGTATTTGGGGTCAGTGGTGCAAAGCGATAGTGGGTGCGATAGGGAGGTGATGATGAGAATACAAACGAGGTAGAATGGATAAAGAAGAGTGTCGGGAGTGATCTGTGGTAAAAAAATAAACCAAATCAATAAATGAATAACCGCAATGCAAAAGGAAATACATATAGGGTGGCAGTAAGACCATGCTCTTACCAAGAGCCAAAAGGCAAAAATAGAGGTGACAGAGATGAGGATATCAAGCTTCTCACTGGAGGTTACAAGAAAAGATAAGGTCAGAAAAACGCATGTAATAGAAACAGTACACGTGGAACAGTTGGGAAATAAGGGAAGAGAGGCAAGGTTAAGTTTAGGTGGTCCGGGCATGTGATGAGGATGGACGAGGAACATGTCGGGAGGATGTTAGGTATGGAACCACCGGGGATAAGAAAGAGAGGAAGAGAGGAGATTCATGGATGCAGTGAGAGAAGATATAAGAGCAGGTGGTCTGATTGGAGAGGATGCAGAGGACAGAGGAAGATGGAGACGGATGATCCGCTGAAAAAAGTCACTTAGAATTGCATGTTCGTTATAGCATGATGC
>NW_028234433.1:12963437-12970937 GCF_977035675.1 Penaeus japonicus
ATATATATAATATAAAGAATATATATATATATATAGTATATATATATATAAATACATTTGTGTGTGTGTGTTGTGTGTGTGTGTGTGTGTGGTGTATATATTGTAGATAGTATATATATATATATTAAATATAATATAAATATATATATATATATTTATATATAGATATACCATATATGTATTACATATATGTATATATATATATATATATAATATATTTATATATATATATCTATATAAAGTATATATATAGTACATATTATGTATTATATTATATATTAATATATATATAATACATAGTATGTACTATATTATATATATATATATATATATATATAATAGATAAAGATATTATATAAAAAAAATATATATAATTTTTATATTTCAGATATTATTATAGATATTTATAAATATAATACATAGTGTACTATATATATATAATATATGAATATAGAATAATATATATATCTATATATGAAATACAGATATGTGTATCTATATATATAAATATAGATATATAGATATAAGATCTATATATATACATATATATATACACAAAAACACACACACACACACATATATAATATATTATATATAAATATATATATAAATAGATAATATATATATAATAATATATATATATATATTTAATATTATAATAAAGTTTACTGGCAATGTGTACTCTGGAAACAAATCTTATTCATAGAAAATTGCAAATAGACAACACCAAAATCGCTATACATATTTTCTAATCTGGCTGCGGTTATAGTATATTGTCCCGTGTAATTTTTAGCCTATCCTTAAAGCAAAAAATAGGCCGATCTTGTTAGTTTGTAATTTCTTCCTAAATCCAGGCGGTCAGATTTCATGGCCAAGGAAACTCCTTGTAGCTACATGTCCATGCCACGTAGGTGTGGTATGTATCATTAATACGTGCGTGTTCCGATCCCTTTTCTATGCATTTTGTAAACCGTTAATTTCCAACCTCAATCTCTCATCTTCCGTCTTATGCGAGCATCTTTTTAATATCATGAAGGCCGTGAGAAGGGCACAAAAAAAGTGTTGGTGATAAATGGTGGATAATGTGGTTTTCTTTCTTTATGAAATAGTATCACTCTTACTGGGGGTGCCGTTTTCTCGAAAACAATACAAAACAAACACAAAACAATTTGTGTGGGTTTGGGGGGGGGTTAGCTTACTTTAAAAACAAAACAAAGACAAAAAAAAAACAAAAAAAACAAAACATACGAAACTAAACTAAACTAATCTTAACAAACTAAACGATACTAAACTAAACTAAACTTAAACTAAACTAACTAAACTAAATTAACTAAACTAAAATAAACTAACTTAAACTATACTAAACTAAACTAAACTAAACTATGGAATTTCTTAAATTTATTGAATCCACTTTTGCGAAAATTAGACGGCAGGGAGAAGTGAAAGTAGATGCTTTCCAAAAATTACTATTGGTTTCTCTTCCTCAAGGGGAGAATGATACGATGAGAAGGTGATAAGCAGGACATTTCCGTGAACAGGGGGAGGGAGAGGCCAAACCGGAACTAAGAAACTGCTTTTTATTCTAGGGATGCCCCTTTGGCGAGTCGTGTATGAAAATGGTGCAAAACTAAGGTCATGCAATGAGAAAAGTTTCATTGACGGGCTGCGTTCCCCTCATGGCAGTGAGAATTGAAGTCATCGATGACACAAGTGGGCTGAGCCTCCTGGCATTGTCTTTCAGGGAAGGTAGTAGTGTTGAATTGTCCTCACAGATACACCACACACACACATACACACACAGCACACACACACACACGACACATGGGAACTCACACTACTCATAGTATATATATAGGGGGGTATCTGATAATATATATATATATATATATATATAGGGTATATAAGTAGGAATAATCTATATAGGTATATATATATAACAATAGAAAACGTTAGAATATATATATATATATGTATAAATATATATATATATTATATATCAATATATATACATACTATATATACATATAGGGGAATTATATATACACACACAGCACACACACACACACGGCAACACACACACAGCAATAAATAGGTATATATATTAATATAGTATATACTATATAAAGTATGGATATACATATATATATCTAATACAAGAAAGGAAGATATAGTATCACTCATACACACAACATACCACACACACACACATATAATATAAATGAAAGTATATATATATATATATATATATAGTGATAACAGGTATATCTATAGATAACTTAGTGTGGATTGTGATAGTGGGATGGTTTGTTTTTTGTGTTTGTGTGTGTGTTAGTGTGATTGTGTTTTCGTGTTTTGGATATATTTATATATATTAAATAGAATATATATCATATAAGGGAGATATATAGTATATATGTGTTGTATGTATGTGAGGTGTGTGGGTGTGTGTTGGTTGTATGTATGTTAGTGTCTTTATGCATATAATGTGTGCATATGGATATATATATGATAAGATATATAGTATATATATATATATATAGTAGGTATATATAGTATATAATATATATATATGTATGTAAATGTATCTGGTATGTATCATATATTTGTGGTAGTATATATAAGTATATATATATAATTATATATATATATATATATAATATAAATTAGGTATATATATAGTAATACACACATATATATTTATATGTGTGTGTTGTGTGTAATTGTTGTTGTGTGTGTGATTAATTTGTGTGTGTGTGTGTGGTATTTATATATATATATATAATATATAAAATATATATATACTTATATATATATATTATATAATATTTATATGTGTGTTGTGTTGTGGTGTGTGTTTGTGTGTTTTGGTATTTATATGTGTGTGTTTGTGTGTGTGGTGTGTGTGTGTGTATATAATTCTATATATAATGATATATAAAAATATATATATAGTATAATATATAATATATATATCTAATATATATATATAGATATATGATATATCGGTAATATATAATAGCATATATACCATAAACCGCGCGCTAGTAGTGTCCATGTTCCCTGCCCATCTCGTGTCCCTTCCCCCCTCGAGCGCCGCCTCCAGTAGCGCCGTCTTCATTTCCCATCTCAATCTTATCCAGCGCTCGGAGCGACGGAGCCCTAGAAGATCTTAATCGCAAGGCCGATGAGCCCACGAGAATCTGACAGTTTAAGAGAAATCTTCCGCCTGAAATTCTCTTGTTTTGGTCTCCATCCTCTACAAAGTTAGAGTGAGAAAAAAAACATTTGCGACGTACATATAAGGTGTACACGAGAAAGAAGTTCCATTGTTTTTCTATGTGGTTTATACGCATACAAAAGACTGAACCTCGCAAACCTAAAGTAAGAACGGAAGGTCAAAAATGAGAAAAGCATAACTAAGCCTAAATTTAGGAATATCATTGTCTGTTATTTTCGTATCCCAGACAGCAAAGATTGTCGGCCTGGATGAAACACGTGAAAGACGGAAAATATGCGGGAAGAAAGGCCCTTTGAAGAGATCCACACAACGTACGGTTGTTTTGGTATTTTTTGCTCGATGGGACTGAATCATACTTACAGTGGAGAGGGGGAGGAAGAAGATGAATAAGGAGAGAGAGAGTGTGCGCGTCTGTGTGTACATGTGATGTGTGTAATGTGTGTTAGTGTGTGGTGTGGTTTGGTATAATAATATAGATTTATATATATATATATATATAGTTATAATTTATAAAATATATAAATAGTATATATATATATATATTATATATGTATATAAATATATAATATGATAATATATAACATATATAATAATATATAATATATATATAAATATATATATATAAACATAATGAACATATATGTAGGCACACACATACACACACACACGCACACACCATATAATAGATAGATAGATAGATAGATATGGATATATAGATAAAGATATATATAGATATAGAGTATGTTACATATATGCATATATATATAATATATATATATATTAAGATTAAATATATATATATAATATAAAATAAATATGCATCATATGTGACATTGTACATATTAATATATACATATATATATATATATGATATAATAAATGGTATAATAACTATATATATATATTGTGTGTGTGTGTTGTGTGTGTTGTGTGTGTGCGTGTGTGTGTGTGTATGCATATAAATGATATATAGTATAGTAATATATGATATCTATAGGTAGTATATAATAATAGTAAGAATATATATAAAAATAAGTATATAGGGGGGGGGGGGGGGTATTGTATATAGTATATATATATTTAATTTGATATATATTCGTATATAAATATATATATATATATATATAGAAGTGAGCTGTAATGTAACTTAATACTTATTATTTTACATATATGTACAGAGTATATATTTGATATATATATATATATAAAGCATATATATATATATATATGAATATATATATATATTAATAATTAACAATAAATATTTATTAACATATAGTAATATATATATATATATATATATATAAGTAGTATATATATATGTGTGAGTGTGTGTAGGTATTTTGTGTTTGTTGTGGGGTGTGTGTGGTTTGTAAATATATACATATATAATATACATATATATATCTATGATATAGGGTATATATATATATATATAAGTATATCATACATACATATATAACTATAATTGTGGAGGTGAAATATTGGATAGGGTATAGTATATGGATATAAATATATATATATAAATAGAGTAGGTATATATATATGAGTGGAATAAGAAACGTATATATATTATATATGATATAAAAAAAAAAAAAATATATATTCATATATATATAATATATTTATAAATAAAAAAAAAAAACCTAAAATCTAATATATATATGTATTATCGTATTCCATAGACACACCCACACAGCAAATATGTCTGTATGAATATATATATATATATATATATAATATATAGGTATGGCGGTAAATAGTAACGTATAGGTATATATAGTATATACAGGAGGTGGTGGGTTGATACTAAAATATATTTTAGTAATATAAAAATATAGGTAGGGTATCAGAAAATATATATATTGAATATAAAATAACACCTGAATACACAAATACATACATATATACACACAACCACACACACACAGACCACGCCCCACAGGCACACACACCCACCGCACAGCACCTGTGTATATAATATAGCCTACATCTATATATGTAGAACGTAGTATATATACTATAGTATACGTATAAATATACTATATATAGGATAAATACACACCCACATATAGTATGTATCAATGTATTATATGTATATATATATATATATATATAATATATCGAATCAGGTTATATACTATATATAAATATATATATATAAATATAAAATGTATATATATATATAGTATATTATAGTGATATATAAATATATATGATATATATACATATAATATAACATACCATACCATATGTAGGCGCTTACATTGTATGATGTATATATGCGAAATAAATATATATCAATATATATATAGTATATAAGGATATATATATAGGGGGGTTCTATATAGGTAACTAAATATATACATTGGATATTATATAGCAGTAGATATGTATATATACGGTATGAACATATATAGTGACCCACGACACACACACACACGTATATATATATATGGAACCTATAGAATCTTATTTAGGCTATATATATATATGAAAGTGATATTCATATTTAACAAAACGTATGTATTAATGGTCTTTATAAAAATAAAAAACTATGATAGTAAATCTATATATATAAGAACATATAGGGTGATATATATAAAGTTATAGATATATACCGGTATATCGTAGTACATAATTATAAACAAATTGCTAAAGACATACATACGTCCACCCACAAGCACAGCACAGTGGACACACAGCACAAACACCCACACAGCATCCTCCACAGCGTATGCCACACATATACTGTTAGTAGGACTGATAATAATATATATAATATATAAATATGATATAATATATATATATATAAACTACATATCTGATATACCATTAGGACAGTGTGTGTTGGTGTGTGTGTGTTGTCGGTGTTGTTTTGTGTGTGTTTGTGTGTGTGTGTCTTGAGATGTTGTGGTGTGTGTGTATGTGTGTGTTTGTGAAATACATATATGTAAATATATATAATAGACTATATATATATAGGCTATATATATACGGATATTTAATATATAATATATAATGGCGTATATATAGGTAGTAACATGTATATATAATATGCTAATGGAAAAATAATATATATATAATATATATACTAAAATGATATAGGGGTATATATATAATGGTATAGGGAAATATATATCATATATATAATATATATAGGGGTATATTATATAAGGGAGAGGTATAGGTATATCATTATACAATGTTTTGGTTAGTGTGTGTGTGTGTGTGTGTGTGTATGTGTGTGTGTGTTGAGGGTGTGTGTGTGTGTGTTGTTTTGTGTGTGTGTTGTGTTAGTTGTATAGTACAGTGTATAGGTATGAACATAGAATATATATTTATATATATGATAGGAATATAGTAGAAAATTATCGTAAATAAACTATATATATATACATTAAATATATATATATAATATAGAATACAGTACTTATATAAATATATCATATATGAATAAGTACGTATCAAATTTATTAATATATATAATATATATATAAATATATATTTATATATATATATGTATCGGAAGTGATATATACATGTATGTATTGTGTTTGTCGACTCAGATTTGGTACCTTCAACATGGTTCAGGTGCCGGTTGAACTGTCAAGTATATAATCAATTCACCATATAGAGGTCACATTCTTGAGAAAAGGCCTGTTAAGGGAATGGGCATTGATATTAAAGACAATACGCCCCCCCCCGAGTCCAAAAAAAAAAAAAATCAGAAAAAAAAAAAAACGAGAGATGTTACATAGGTAATGATACAAAGTGTAAAAGTCCTATTTTAAGATTCTGCTTCAACTTAATTGAACAAAAAGCCAACGAGAGGGCACATTTAGAGCCATCTATTGGAATAACTCCGTACCACACACAGCTATTGCCGAAGATTGAAAAAAATGTGAAAAGAAAAAAAAAACTCCCGATGGCTGATGTACATCCCCCTCCATTTCCAAGTGTACCATTCACGGTCTGCGTTGCCGTACGTTAAACCACCACAGTCGGTGCATGGAGTCCCAAAGAAGGGTGCGAAGGACTGGTAGTTCACCCATTGGCAATGCTGGGTGGGGAACTTGGAAGTGGAGTGGGCGCTGCGGTATATGCACAAACGAAAGGGGAAAAATTGACAATGCTCACTGTATATTCCCCAGTAGATACCTTTTTCAATGTATATATATTTCTCTCTCTGTGTGTCTCTCTCTTTCTCTCTCTCTCTCTCTCTCTCTCTCTCTCTCTCTCTCTCTCTCTCTCTCTCTCTC
>NW_028234433.1:12975937-12988437 GCF_977035675.1 Penaeus japonicus
TTCCCTCTCTCCTCTGCTCTCATCTCGCTCTCTCCCCTCTCCTCTCTCGCTCCTCTCTCGCTCTCTCTCTCTCTCTTCTCTCTCTCTCTCTCTCTCCCTCCCTTTCTCCTCGCTCTCTCTCTCTCCTCTCATCTTCTCGCTCTCTCCTCTCCATCCTCTCTCACTCTCTCGGGCTCTCGCTCTTTCTCTCTCTCGCTCGCCTCCTCACTGCTCCCTCGCGCCTCTCGCTCTCACCGCCTCTCATCTCTCTCGCACTCTCTCTCTTTCTCTCTCTCTCTCTCACTCTCTCTCTCCGCTCCTCTCGCTCACTCTCGCTCTCTCGCCTCTCTATTCCTCTCTCGGCTCTCTCTCTCTCTCGTGCTCCTCACTCTCTCCACTTCCTCTCTCTCTCTCTCTATCCTCTCACCTCCTCTGTTCTCTCGTCTCTTCTCTCTCTAGTCCTCTCTTCTCTCTCTTCTCTCCTCTCTCTCTCTCTCTCTCTCTCTCTCTCTCTCTCTCGTTCTCTCTCTCTCTCTCTCTCTCTCTCACTCTCTCTCGAGCTCTCTCCGTCTCTCGTCAGCGCTGCTCTTTCTCTCTCCTCTCTCTCTCCTCTCCCTCTCTGCTCGCGCTCTCTCAGCTCTCTAGCTCGTCTCGATTACTCTCGGTCGCGTCTGCGACTCGACGTCAGACTTCTCGCCGGTCGCTCGCCTCGTCTAGCTCTCTCTCGTTCTCTTTCCTCATCCTCTCTCTCGCTCCTGCGGTCACTCTCGCTCATCCTCACTCTCTCGTTCTCTCTCTCTCTCTGCTCTCTCTCTCTCTCGCTCTCTCGCCTCTCGTTCTCTCTCTCTCTCTCTCTCCCGACGTCCTACCTCTCTCTCTCTCTCTCCTCTCTCTCTCTTCTCCTCTCTCTTCTCTCCTCTCTCCTCCTCACTTTCTCACTCGCTCTCTCTCTCTCGCTCTCGGCAGCATCGCTCTCGCCTCTCTCTCCCTCTCGCTCTTTCTCTCGAGAGATCAGAGATATAAGAGCTATATAGAGAAGAGAGAGAGAGAGAGAGAGATATAAGGGAAGAGAGTAGATAGGATAATAAGATAGAGAAAAGAGTTAGAATGAAGCTATGATTATGTGAAGAGAGAGAGATAGAGAAGATAGGGAAGGCGAAAATATAGGGATAGAGAGAGAGATAGTAGAGAGATTATGAGAATATAGAGTGAATAGAGAAGAAGAGAGTATGAGATATAGATATTGATATAAGATAGTTAGAGAAGAGGGAGAGATGATAGAGAGATATAGAGATGGAGAGGAAGAGAGGGATATAGAATAGAGAATAAGATAAGATGAGTGAATAATAGTGAGAGATAGAGATATAATAATAGATAGATAGAGAGATAGATATAGAGAGGGAGAGAAAGAAGAGAGAGAATTTATATGATAAGAGGAGAGAGAGAGAGAGATGAAATGAGAAGAGAGAGAGAAGAGATATTATAGAGGAGAATAGAAGAGATGATAGATAGATGAATAAAGGTAGAATAGATAGAGAGGAGAGATAGAGAGGGAAGAGAAGATAGAGAGAGAGAGAGGATAGAGAGAGAGATATAGAGATTAGAATGTGAGAGAGAGAGAGAAGAGAGAGGGATAGAGATTATAGAGAGAGAGATATATAGAGAAGAGATATGAGAGAATAGAGATATATAGAGACTAGAGTGAAGTGAGAGAGAAGATAGGGAGAATACAGAGAGATGATAGAGAGTTAAAGAGAGTAGAGAGTGATGATAGAGAGAGATATAGAAATATGTAGAAGATAGAAGAGAGAGAGATAGAAAGAATATATTAAGTGATAAGAGAAGATTGATGATAGAGATAGAGCGAGATAGAGGGAGATAGATAAGATAGAGAGAGAGAGAGAGATATATAGAGAGAGAGAAGAGAGAGAGAGAGAAGAATGGAGAGAGAGAGAGATAGAGAAGATAGGGAGAAGAGAGAGAGAGATAGAGAATAATAGAGAGAGATGAGAGATAGAGAGATGAGAGAGAGAAGAAGAGAAGAGATAGATAGATATATATAAAGGGAGAATAGAGGGAGAGAGAGAGAAATAGAGAAGATAAGAGAGAAAGAGAGATGATTAGATGAGAGAGAAGAATATAGAGAGAGAGAGATGAGATAGAAAGAGAAGATAGGGATAAGATAGAGAGAATAGGGAATATCTAGATAGATAGAATGATAGGAGAATAGACAGCAGGAATAGAGATAGATAGATAGAGATAGAGATAGGGATGTAGGATATAGATATATAAGATATATAGTATATCTAGAAGAGAGAGATGAATATGATGAGAAGATCGAGAGAGATAGCGTTAGATATAATATCTGGATAATAAGATATAGAGATATAGATGAAATTAGAATATAGTATAAATATCTATAGATGAGAGAGATGTAGTTAGATATAATAAAGGTAGAAGATATAGATAGATATATAGATAAAAGATTAGAGAGAGAGATATAGAAGATAGAGAGTATTGTATGATAGATATAGAGAGAGGGATATAAGATATATATGAAATATATATATCTATAGAGAGATAGAGGGAGGATAGATGAAGATATAGAGAATGGATAGTGGAGAGAGAGAGAATATAGAGATAGATATATATAGGTATAGAATAAGATATGAGAGAGAGTAATATAGAGAAGAGAGATATAGAGATATAGATAATATAGAGGTGAGGGAGAGAGAGATAGTGGAGAAGAGATATGATAGATAGATAGTAGATAGAATAATATAAGAGATAGATAGAGAGATGCGGGATAGTGGTGTGGGAGAGAGATATATAGGGATAGAGATGGTAGATATAGAATAGATAATAAATAGAGAGAGAAGAGATATAGTATAAAAAAGTGGAGAGAGCGTGCGTGCGTGCTGGCGTGCGTGCGAGAGATATAGAGAGATTATAGAGATATAGAGATAGAGATGGAGATATAGAGAAGAAGATAGATATATTATATATATAGAGCGATAGATATCAATATATAGAATGAGAGAAGAGAGAGAGGGATATAGAAGAAGGTATAATAGAGAGATATAAGTGATGATAAGGATCGATAGTAGATACTTATATAATATACTATATAATAAATGATAATAGGAATATAGAGTATAGAGAATATAGGAGAAGGGTATAGAGAAGGAGAGAGAGAAGAGAGTGAGATAATCATAATGAAGAATTGGGAAGAGAGAGAGAGATATATATATAAATATAGAAGAGAGAAGGATAGTAGAGAAGAGAAGAGAGGTAGAGATTATATGATAGATGATATATAATATAGATAGAGAATATATAAATTTATGAGAGGAAAATATTTATAGATATATATAATAAGTATAAATGAGATATAATATAAATATCAGATATATATATATATCTATATAAGATATTTATATACTATAATAGAATATATTTTTAATATGATATAGCTATAGATAATATAGATAAGAAGAGTAGAGAATATAGAAATAGATAGAGATAGAGAGAAGCGATATAGAGAGAGAGATAGAAGATAGGGATAAGAGAGATAGAGGAGAAGATATAGATAGATATAGATATATATATATATTTAGATATCTAATAGTAGATAATAGAGATAGATGATATAGAAGATAAGGATAACTATATAGAGAGGATAGAGATAGATAGATATAGAGATAAGATAGAGAGATAGAGGAAATAGTATGAGAGAGAGATAGAGATGATATATGGGAGAATATAGATATATCGATGATATTGATATATATATCGATAGATTGTTAGTAGAGGAATAGATATATAGAGATAGTTTATATAGAGATAGATAGTAGAGTAGATATATATGATAGATATATATATCGTTATATAAATAGATAATATATATATAATAAGAGAAGAGATAGAAGATAGGTAGAGTAGGTTTAGAGAGATAGATAGAGAGAGGAGAGAGTAGAGAAGATTAGAGCATAGAGAGAGAGAGAGAGATTAGCGTATAGATAGAGAGATAGAGATAGATGTATGTAGAGATAGAGATAGAGAGAGATATAGTGAGATAAATATATCTAGAGAGTAGATATATATATAGATGATGGAGATATATCTAATATGGAATATATATATAGAGATGAGATAGAAAATAAATAGAGAGATAGAGTCTCTCTAGGCTAGCTCGTCCTTTCTCTCTTCTCTCTCTCTCTCTCATCCGTCTCTCTCTCATCTTTCGCTCTTCCCTCTCTCTCTATCTCTCCTCTCTCTCTCTCGCTCTCTCTATCTCTTTTTTTCTCTCCTCTCTCTCCTCTCCGTCGCGCTCTCTTCTCTCTCTCTCGCGCTTTCCTCCTCTCTCTATCCGATCTCTCGTCAGCTCTCTCAACTCCTCCTCTTCTCTCTCCTCTCCTCTCTCTCTCTCTCTCTCAGCCTCTTTTCTCTCTCTCTCTTCCTATCTCTCTCTCCCTCAACTATCTCCTCTCTCTCTCTCTCCTCTCTCTCTCCTCTCTCTCTCTTATATCTCAGCTCTCTCGCCTCTCTCATCTCGATCTCCTCTCTTTCCTCCTCTCTCTCTCTCTCCCTCTCCCCACTCCTCTCTCTCTCTCTCCTTCTCCCTCTCTCTCCTCTCTTTTTCTCTCGTCTCTTCTCTCTCTCCTCTCTCTCTCTCTCTCCCTCTCTCTCATATCTGTCTATCATCCTTCGCGCTTCATTTCGTCTCTTCTCCTCTTTCAGCCTCTCTTACTCTCCCTCTCTCTCTCTCTCTCTCATCTTTTCTCCTCTCTACATTTCTCTCTCTCTCCCTCTCTCTCCTTTCTCGTCTCTCTCTCTCGTCTCTATATCTCTTCTCCTCTCTCTCTCTCTCTCATCTATCTCTCTCTCTTTCTCCTTCATCTAATCTCCTATCCTCTCTCTCTTTATCTCTCTCTCTCTCTCCTCTCGTCATCTCTCTCTATCCACTCTCTCTCTCCCACTCTTCTCTCACTCCTCTCTCTCTCTCTCTCTCTCTTCTCTCTTCTCTCTCTTTCATCTCTCCCTCTTCTCTCATCTCTCTCTACTCTCTTTCTCTCTACTCTCTCTCTCTCTCCTCCTCTCTCCTCTCTCCCTCCTCTCTCTTCTCTCCTCTCCTCTCTCTCTCTTCTCTCGCTCTCTCGCTCTCTCTTCCTCATCCTCCTCTCTCTCTCTCTATCTCTAACATCTCTTCGTCTCCTCCTCTCTCTCTCCTCTCTCTCCCTCTCTCTCCTCCCTCTCTTACTCTCTCTTCTCGCCTCTTCTCTCTCTTCTCTCTCTCTCCTCTCCCTCTCTCTCCTCTCCCTCTCTCTTCTTTCAGTCTTCTCTCTCTCGTTCTCTCCTCCTCTCTCTCTCTCTCATCTCTCGCCTTCTCTCATTCTTTCTCTCTCCCTCGCCTTCTCCTCTCTCTTCTCCTCTCTCATCTCTCTCATCTATCTCTCCCCTCGCTCTCGTCTCTTCCTCTCTCTCTCTCTCTCTCTCTCTCTCCTCTTCTCCTCTCTCTTCCTCTCTCTCTTCTCTACCTTCCTACTCTCTCTCTCCTCCCTCTCCTCCTCTCGTCTCTCCTCTCTCTCTCCTCACTCTCTCTACTCTACTCTCTCTCTCTCACTCTCTCCTCACTCTTCTCTCTCTATCTCTCATCTCTCTCTCTCTCTCTCTCTCTCTCGCCTTCCTCCTTTCTCTCCTCTCTTCCCTCCTCTCTCACTTTCTCCTCTCTCTCTCCTCTCTCTCTCTCCTCTCTCTTCTCGCAAATCTCTCTCTCTCTCTCGTATCTCTCGATCTCTCAACAAGGTCTAATCGTCTCTCTCTCCCTCACATCCAGTCTTTTCTCTCCTATCTCTCTCTCTCTCTTTTTCTCTCTCTCGATTCTACTCTAAGTCGACATCTCTCTCCTCTCTCTCTCTTCCGGATCTCTTCTCTATCATCTCTCTCGCTCATCTCTTGTCTCTCTCTCTCAATTCTACTCTCGGATCTCTCGATCTCTCTTCTACTCTATCTCTCATATCTCTCTCTCGACTTCACTTATCTCCTCTATATCGCTAGAGACTAAAGCGAGCATATCATCATACTTCGCTACGCTATACTCTCAGCGATCTCTCTCTCGACTTTCTCGCTGCTCATATATCCGTTCTCATCATCTCCTCTATCTCATATCGTCTCTAGCGCTCGCTCTCAGACTTTCTATCTCTTCTCTATCTAAGCCTCACTGTCATAACTCTCTCTCTCTCTATAGACTATATCTTTTTATCTCTCGCGCTCTACTATCTATCTCTCGCGCTATAGAAGAACGGCTCTTTCTCTCGCTTTAGCTCGCTCCCTACTAATATATCTATAGCATCATAATATAGCTATATCTCATCTCTCGGCTAATAATCGATATCTCTCTATCTGATCACCTCCCTCTACTCTATTTCGCCTCATATCTAGATATAGGGCGATCTCTATCATCATCTCTATCACTCATCTATATAGATACATCTGTGCGGCTCTCTCGTCTGATACTCTCATCTCTTATCTCTCTACGATATATAATCTACTATCTCTCTCGATCTCATCTATCTTTCTCTCTCCCTCAACTTTCCTCCTCTCTATCATCTCTCTCTCTCGTCTCATCTCTCTCTCTCTACTTCTTACCTTCTACTATCTACTCTACTCTTAGCTCGACAGCCATCACCCTCTCTCTCTCATCTCTCTCTCTCGTCTCGCTCTCACTCTACTCGATTTCTTTCTCTCCTCCTCACTTGCTCTATCTCTCTATATATAATATAGATAGATATCTAAAATAGAGAGAGATCTTTTATCTATCTACTCTCTATCTTTTTTTCAACTAGATATATCTCGCTATATGGATCTAGCCTCTCGCTCCCTATCTTCACTCTCTGACTCTCTTCTAATCTCATTGTTCTTTTCCTCTCTATATCACTCTCTCTCTCTCACACACATCTATCATTCCTATATATCTAACCCTATCTGTATATCTATCCACTCCTAGCCTCTCGCCTCTCTTCTACTTCTTCTCTCGTCTCTCGCGCTCTCTCTCTCATGTCATCTCTATCTCTCTCTCTCTCTCTCTCTCTCCTCATAGATATTGTGCTACTCTACATAACGTGATAATATAGAGATCTATCTCTTCCATCTTCTCATCTCTCTCTTCTCTCTCCTCTCTCATCTCTCTCTCTACTCTCTTCTCTCTCCTCCTCAGAAGGTCATGAAGTTAGCTCTAGATTTCTCGCTCTCCTCTCTATCTCCTCTCGCTTTCTCTCTCTCTCTCTTCTCTACTACATTCTCTCGCATCTCTCTCTCTCTCTTGATATTTATATAGATCCTCCTCTCGCTCTCTCTAATATCTCTATCTATTATCTTCTCTGTCGATTCTCTATCTATATATATATATATTATAAGATCTCTCTCTCATCTCGTATATTATCTCTCATGTAATATATATCTATAAGAACTGTGGAAGCGAGATATAGATATAGATATAGATCTTAGATAAAATATATACGATATATATATAGAATAGTATAAAGATATAGATATATATATATAGATAGATAAGATATGAGAATAGATATCTGATAGATAATAAAAAGAGAGAGTTTCTATCTATAATCTATATAGATATATATATACTATATCATCTTATCTCACTATCTGATATAGATATCAGAACTTTCAGCACCTATCTCTCTCCTCTCGTACTCATCTCGCACTACTTCTATAACGATCTAATATATCTAATACTCTCTATATATCCTAATCTCTCTAGCTCGACTCTCATATCTAGATTACATCCTCTCTATCTCGCATCTCTCTATATCTCGTATCTATATATCTCTTTTAGCCCTCATTCTTTATCTCTCTCTTCTAACGGCATTTAAATAGAATCATCTATCCGCTCTCTCCTCTCTCTCTCTCAGTCCATCTGCTCTCTCGCATCATTCTCTCTTCTCTCTCTCCCCTCCTCAGTCACTATCGCTCGCTCTCCGTGTATATCTCTCCTCAGTCTCTCTCCCTCTCTCATCTCCTCATATTTCTTCCTCTCGCCTCTCTCCTCTATCCGTCTCTTACGATCTCTAAATCCTCATATCATGCTTTTCCCCTCTTTCTCCCTCTCCTCCTCTCTCTCCTCCTCTCTCTCTCTCTCTTTCTCCTCTTTACTCTCTACCATCTCTCTCTCCTCAATCTTCTCTCCTCTCCTCAGCTCTCTCTCGTCCGCCTCTCTCATCTCTCTCCTCTCCTCTCTCTCTCTCTCTCTCTCCTCTCTCTCTTTTCGTCCTCTATCTCTCTCTCTTCTCTCCTCTCTTTCTCTCCGCTCTCTCTCTCTCTCCTCTCTCGCTCTTTCTCTCTTTCCTCTATCTCTCGCTCTCTCTCTTCTCTCTATTTTTCTCTCTCACTCTCTCTCTCTCTCTCTCGTCTCTGTTCTCTCACTCTCTCTCTCGTCTCTCCTCTCTTCTTTCTCCTCTCTATCTCTCTTCGCTCTCTCTCTCTCCTCTCTCTCTGCTCTCTCATCTCTCTCCTTCTCTCTCTCTTTCTATCTCTCGTCTCTCTCTCGATCTCGCCTTCGCATCTCGCTCTCTCTCTCTCATCTCTCTCTCCCTTATTTCTCTCTCTCTCTAGCTCATCCCTCCTCCTCCTCTCTCTCTTGCAGCTCGCTCTCTCTCTCGCTCTATCTCTTTCGCTTATACTCATCTCTTATCGCTCTCATAAGCTCTCCTCTCTCTCTCTCTCACGTCTCTCCTCCTCGTCATGTACATCTCTCTCTCTCTCTCTGTCTCTAGCTCTCTCCTCTACTCTCCTCCTCTCTCTCTCGTTCTCTCTCTCTCTCTCTCTCTCTCTCTTCTCCTCTCTCGCCTCGCCATCTCTCTCTCTCTCTCCCTCTTTCTCCTCTCTCATCTCTCTCATCTCTCCTCTACCTCTCCTCTCTCTCTATTTCCTCTCTCTCTCTCTCTCTCATCTTCTGCCTCTCTATCTCTTTCTCTCTCTCCTCTCTCCTCTCTCTCTCTCTCTTCATCACCCTCTCTCTCTCGCTCTCTCCGCCTCTCTCTCCCTCTCTTAAATCTCTCTCTCTCTCTCTCCCTCAATTTCTCCTCTCTCCCCCTCTCTCTCTCTCCTCCTCTCTCTCTCTCTCTCTCTCTTCTCTCAATCCTCACTTTCTCCTCTCTCTCTTCTCTCTCCATCTCTCTCTCGTCTGGTCTCTCCTCTCCTCTCTCTCTCTCTCTCTCTATCTTCTCTCTCCTCTCTCTCTCTCTCTCTCTCGTCTCTCTCTCTCGTCTTTCTCTCTCTCCTCTCTCGTCTCTCTCTCTCTCTCTCTCCTCTCTCTCCTTCTTTTCTCTCCCCCCTCACTTCTCCTTCTCTCTCTCTCTCTCTCTCTCTCTCACCTCTTCTCACTCATTCTCCCTCTCTCTCTCTCTCTCCCTCACGTTTCTCCTCTCACTCTCTCTCTCGTCCTCTCTCTCTCTCTCGCTCTCTCTCTCTCTCTCTCTCTCATCACTCTCCTCTCTTTCTCTGGTCGCTCTCTCTCTCTCTCTCCCCCTCCGCTCTCCATCCTCTCTCCTCTCCCTCTCTCATCTCTCATCTCTCTCTTTCTACTCTCTCCTTCCTCTCTCTCTGCCTCTTCACTTTCTCCTCTCTCGTTCTCATCTCCTCTCTCTCTCTCTCTCTCTCTCTCTTTCCTCTCCTCCTCTGTCTCTCTTCTCTCTTTCTCTCTCTCTCTCTCATCTCTCTCATATATATAATAAGATATAGATAGAGATAGATTATATAGTAAATTTATAATAGCTATATATAGATATAGATAAATATATCTCATATAGATATAGATAGAGATAATAGAAGATGAAATACATATAGATAGAAATAGAAAGCGTGAGATCGAGATAGAGAGAGATATTTATAGAGTAATATATTGAAGAGAAGAGATTGAGGTATAGATATCGATAGAGAGAGAGAATATATTATTAGATATAGTATAGAGAGAGTCTAGAGAGAGAAGAATAGGTAGAAGAGAGATAGAGAGAGCTAATATTATATATAAATAGGGAAATATGAGAGAGAGATAGAGAGAAGAGAGATAGAGAGAGAGAGAGAAGATTGGATAGAGGAGAGATATAGATAGAGAGATAGAGTTGATATATGAGAGAGATAGTATAGAGAGATAGATATAAGAATATAGAGATAGATAGATATATATAAGAAAAATCTATATACATATATATATAATAATATTTATAAGAGATAGATATAATATATAGTATATAGAGATATATATCATTTAATGTATATATAGTAAGATATATAAGAGTAATATCATAAATATGCTATCTACTATATATATCTGTAGATATCTACATATATTTCTGTGATATGTATAGAGATAGGTAGAGAGATAGATACGATATATAGCCTCTATTATATCTCTATAGATATTCTATATATCTCATCGTGATATATATAGATAGATATATCTTCTATCGCTACTTCTCTCTCTCTCTCTCTCTCTCTCTCTCTCTCTCTCTCTCTTGGGCAAAAATTGGTATTCTTTTCCCACTCATAAGGTTTCCTCTTTGATCAAACCAGTTGCAAGTTATCTCTCATGGAAACGGAATATGTGGAGGGCGGATAAGCGTAAAGTCATGATACCGAACTTGTGTATGCATGCCATGTGCATCTGTGCGATAGCGATCCAAAAACCTTCGAAATCTGCCGCATGATTTCCCATATAGTGTTTCGAATTGGGTGGAATAAATTTCATTTTTCCGTCATGTCAGACCAATATGTTTGATCCTTGATTTGCAATTCAAATTGTGTAGACTGCGAAACAAGATATACCAGAATTTCAAAAAGCGAGCAAATGCTGTTATTTTTCAGTGTGATGTATATGTCCTCCCTTATTGGATGTCTACAACTGTTTCCCGGCGGCGAGGTAAATTAATACTTATATATATGAATGGTATCCGCACATACATACATATATATATGTACACACACACATGAGCACACACACACACACACACACACACATACACACACACACACACACACACATACACACACACGCACACACACACACACTAAGAAAACAGATCGCAGCTTGTTTTCCCGATAAGTTTGGAGAACAACCAAAAGTCTGAAGGTGCCAGGTTGAGACTCTGCGACATTTGGTTGTCCCCAAAGTTGTAAGGAAGATTCAAGGCAGGATACATTTCCTCAGCGTGTGGGACCTCGGCAGAAGGATGAATTAAGAGCTTAAAAGTATACATGGATGCTTTATTCATCTGATGACTCGGCTCGGAAGGAGTATCAATTTATGTATGTACATGTATATATGTATGTATGTGTATAAATATACGCATGTGTCTTTGTATGTGAATGTATATGTATGTATGTATAGTTATAAGGTTCACTATTTAGAGGAAATGGGCAAGATCCTTGTTGCACTGTTGAGACTATATAAAGGCAGAGTACAGAATTAGATTGCAAAGCCTCGACCGAGGTTGAGTTTCTACAAAGACCCTCGAACACCGTATCTCGAAGGTCCCTCGGCGCGTGATGCTCTGCGAGGTAAATCCACAGCTAACAGTATGTGGCCTTTGGTAATATGATTGGAATTGAGGATTCTGGTTATGAGGTGGTTTACCCGAGGCAATATAGATTTCCAGATAGATATTATATACATAAATATATCGTTATGTATCTAAATTGTGGTTCTTATATGTGGAGGATCACTCATAGCAATCATGGTTGATTTATTTATAATACTTTGATAAAAGCCATCTTCTGAAATGACTAGTTTTACATATATATAATCATCACCAGTTATCCTGTATATTCATTCTCAACGCAAGTATTTTCCTAATAACGCTAAGAAGCTATATTACGTGACAATTTTGTTTCTAGAGCAATAAAAATGAAAATAAGGATATAAAATCTTTATTATTATTACTGTTGATATTAACTCTGTTGTTACTGCTCAGTTGATTCTTTCACTCAAGCAGAGTTTTTTTTTCTGAATCAGTATGCCTGTGTATGTGAAGGTCAAAGTTTAGGACCTACCTGTGATTTCGATTATAAGTTTCACCATTCGACTGATCATTTCTACTGCAAATTAGTAATTAACGAGATATAGTGAATTTCAGTTTAGTATATAGACTAGTATAATATATAGCTATGGGTTGTGAGATTACCCTTCATCTTCATTACACAACAATGTCCTATATTTTCTTTACTAATCTTCCCCAGAGATAATCTATCTTTGGTCGATGTTCCACTCGGGTGATATACACAAAGAGGACCCGGGTCGACAGACGGCAACAGACAGCTGACTTGTCTCCCTCTTTCTTGCTTCTTACTACTCACGTCTTCTTTCATTCACAGAGAAATAGTTATTGAAAATGATAAAACACTTTTTTTTAATGTTGCTGCCCTGCTTGGTTCCCATGTCGCAGAACATATCTCAGAAAGAAAATTGTGCAAGATAAGTTTACAAGATATTTGTTTCCAATGGG
>NW_028234433.1:13025937-13030937 GCF_977035675.1 Penaeus japonicus
TATATATATATAATATATATAATTATTATTAATAGTAAAAACACATATATACAGATATAAGTTATATATATATATGCGTATGAGATAATATAATATATAGTAATCTTATTATATAAAAATAATATTTATTTTATTTATTACTTATTCTCTCTATACAGACTCAGTGGCGGTATTGGTGGCGAGGGAGGAATCGCCCTTAAGTGGGATGAATTTCTCCATAAACAGTATAAGACAAGACATACGCCCACTGTTAAACGTCCACGTCCCCTCCCCTCCCTCCCCCACACCCCTTCTTTGAGACCTCGTAGATCCGCCAGTGTCCCTCACAATAAAGCCTTTTTAATTCCGGGAGGGAAGTAATCACACCCACGTTCCTCTGCAGATAAAAAGGGTTGTAATCATCCCTTCTAATCATCACTGAGGCTGACGAGTTTGGCTTTGTTTCATCTCATCTGGCGAGAGAGATTAAAAAGAAAGAAAAAAAATCTAGAAAGGATGCTTTTTTATCCATTTTATTACACACATATACAAGGACTGGCTATAGATAATTGTGGCATGTAATTAAAGGCTTGGAGAAATGTGTATATGTAGGGATATGTTTAAATTCTTACATATACACACATAATATCAAGCACTCGAATAGAGAATAATAAAGAATCAGTAATGATATAAAAACGTTACACATGTAGACGAAATTGTTTGCCCTCATTTTTTTCTCGTTTTTATCTTTTTCTAAACTTAAGGTTTAGTCATTAAATCTATGACATATACATCCTGGTTTTAGCCTTTGGTATTATATAACATCTTGACACAATATCCCACTGGGAAAATAAAGGAATGCTGCTCAAAGATGCAATATATTCAACATTCCAAGGTTTCAGCCTTGGTATTCTTCCGCGTGTTGTTCTCGATTTTGTTTATAGAACCTTACCGTTTTCACATACAAGTAAGTCTGCCCAGCCTGCCTTTAGTATTTAATTCTTAAAAACAACTAGAAAAAAGTACTTAGAGAGACTGAAGCCCCTAGGAGTAGGTTCTAAGTAGAGGCCATGGCATTAATATCGCACTTGCTATACAGTGTTTACCTTATTATTGTAAATTGTTGTAGATTATCATTTCTCACACCACAAAATATAAGACAGTGTTAGACCGATGCCAGTGAAAATAAGGAATATAATCATCATCAATGTCAGTGAAACAACGAGTCTTGTGAAGATGCAAAAAGAATTGACCATATTGTGTGTTACGAAAGAAAGGTCTATATCGATATATATATATATACATATATATATATATATATATATATATATATATATATATATATATATATATATATATATATATATATACATATACACGCATGTATGTATGTATATACACACACACACGCTTAAAGGCAGACAAGAACCGAACAAACACCCGTGACGAAATTTGTTTTCATTCCACGAGAATCAGAAGCGGACTCAGCGAACAAGCGGAAATGCAAAGCCGAGACAACGGGCATCGAGAGAGGGAACGAGCGAGGATTGCAAAGTGAGTGGGAGATACGCAGAGTACGAAGTGCAGAGGAATGGTCTAAAAGGATTCAAGTGTTTGCTGAGTAAATGAGAGAAAGAGAGAGAGAGAGAGATGATGATGATGAAGATAGTGATGGTAATAGTGATCATCATTAGAATTATTACTATCTTTTTTTATTGTTATCATTATAATTCTTACTTTCATTACTATTATTACTATTCTAGTATCATTATTACTACCATAATTTTTAAGATTGTTAGCATTATTTTCATTATTATGACCATGATTTTCATTATCATTACCATCATATTCATTATAATTACCATTTTTTTCATTATCATCACCATTATTTTCATTATCATTACCATTATGATTATTATCATTTTCATTATTATCATCGTTCAACCGTTCCATTCTTTTCATTCTATAACATTACGATTAGGATGTCTAATGGCGGAATCTTCTCTTATTAACGATCTGACCTTTTCCAGCATTAGTAGTAACTTTTCCTATCGTCTCCTATAACCTAAGAATGTTGCCTTTAGCCTATCTTGATCTACCTTCGTTTTCTTATATATGTTGTACTATGAAATATGTGATTTATGATATATAAAGGAAGTATTTGACTAAATGTCATCTTATGTATAGCTAGATGAATTATTTACAATGGTCAATGAGGACATCCATGTATATTAATGAAAAAAGATGTATGGGAACGCTCAATAATGTAATAGAAAATCTTTGTATGTGTTTTTTGTTGCAGTTTTTTAGTTAATTTTGCGTATTATGCATGTTTATATTTAATTCATTCGATTTTTCTATGTCTCCTTCATCTGTCCTCATATTTCAATAAAATGTTTGTGGAAAATATGTACATTGATGTTATTCACTTGAAGTTGATATCGGAAAACTTGTACTAAGTGCTTATGTGAAGTGTTTGTGGAAATGTATAAACGGGTATGTTATACTTCTCACCTAAAGTTGTACCAAACGTTTCATAATTCAGTGAATGGGAAATATTTACAATGATTAAGATGGTGATTCGGAATCTGTAAGAAGGAACTATTTCATTTTTCTGGTGGAGTGTTCACTCTTAAGTTATAAATTATTTAAGTTTATAGGGAATTTGTTAGTTTGTGCAGAAGGATTTTCATAATATCTGACTTATTGCAATATAACGTGCTACAGAACTTTGATTAGTTCATTGCAAAAGTAAGTTTGTATGTCATATCATAATTTGATAATATTTGTCTGAAATATTTCCTTTGATTTATATGCAAATTGGAATATACTCAAACTTTAATAATGGTTCTCAGACAATTGTATCCAACCTGTGAAATCTCAGTTTCACACATTTCACATGTTTGAATTTGCCTTCTGACTGGTTATTTCTTTATGCTTTCAGTATTTAGTAAAATTATCTCCATTATCATTATTCCTATATGTAAGATTCTTAATCAATAAGTAATAATAATATGATGATAATGATGAAAACAATAATGAAAATGATAATAATAATAGTATCAATAATGATAACAATAATAGTAATGATATCAATGAAAATGCTAGTAATTATAATAATATTAACAGTAATAATAGCAATAACAATGATAACAACAACAATTATAATAATACTAGTAATGAGGATTATGATAATGATAATACAACGTTGATGATTATGCAAATGATAATGATGATAAAAATAACTTGAAAAAGGTGGACGAAAATGACTCATTTTAGCCCTATAGTCTTCCTTATTCTACCCTCATTTACCCTTATTCAACCAAAAGATCGTCTATGATATAACCTCATCAACCTTGATTTACTCCTGATATCTACCCGTAATGATATTGATAATAGGAATGATAGTGATAATAATTTTGATAATGATTCTGATAATGATAATAATAGTAATGATAATAATAAGAAGAAAAGTTATAATAATAAAAAAAAATGATAGCAATGATGATGATGGTTGTAAAAATGATGTTCATAACAATAATGATATTAATAATGATAATTTAATAGAGACAATAACATCAATAGTAATAATAATAGTAGTGGTAGACTCATACTAATGAAAAGATCATAATATCAATAATGTTTACAATAACATCGATCATTATCTAATTACTGTAGAAATATCCGAAAAAAAACAACCATCGAACAAGACCCAGACTCAAAATACAGCTTTATATAGTATTAACAATAAAACCTATCTACATCGCCAGACCATAGTTGTTCGTTCTACCACCATTTCAGAGGAAAAAAAGAACATCACATTGCGTCTAAGGTATTGCCGTCGGGTTCTCTGCCGCCTCAGAATAAGTAATTAGTAAGTTAATTGGATAAGTTCACCGGCCAAACCTAATCAACGGCTCACTGGACCGAACCCGACCTTCCTATAAATTTTCATTTCGATCCGTCAGGAACGTTTTCTGAAATCCTGCCGTCAAAAGGAAGGGGGAAACCGAGAGACAGAGAGAGAGAAATGTGGACGAGTACATAGCTTCGTGGCTGATGTAATGATTATGGCAATAAGGAGGAGGATTAGCATTATTACTGTTATTCGTATCTTGTTATCATAATCATCTTTATTATCATCATCATTATCCTTATCATTTTTATTATCATTATCATTATCATTTTTATTATAGTTATCTTTATTATCACTGTTCTTATAAATATTGTTGGTATTCTTCTCATCATTATCATAATTATTAATAATATCCTTAATATTGCCATCATCATTTTAATAACAAAACACATAACACTAATTATAGTAGTAATTATACTAATAATAACAACAACAATGATAATATTAATGATAACAATATTCATAACAATAGTAATGATAACAATAATGATAAAAATCATAGTAATGACAATAGTATTAATAATAGATAATATCAATGTTAATAATAATAACAAAAATATTATTGACAATAACTTTCATCTCTATTTTCAGTATCGTTATTATAACAATGGTAGTTCTAATATTATCTATAACATTATCCTTCTAAGCTTTATCCACCCCGTGTTCCTTCTCCCTTCCCCTCTTCTCCTCTGCTTCCTCCTCCCTTTCCCTCCTCTTCTCTGCTTCCTCCTCCCTTTCCCTCCTCTTCTCTGCTTCCTCCTCCCTTTCCCTCCTCTTCTCTGCTTCCTCCTCCCTTTCCCTCCTCTCCTCTGCTTCCTCCTCCCTTCCCCTCCTCTCCTCAGCTTCCTCCTCCCTTTCCCTCCTCTTCTCTGCTTCCTCCTCCCTTTCCCTCTTCTCCTCTGCTTCCTCCTCCCTTTCCCTCCTCTTCTCTGCTTCCATCTCCCTTCCCCTCCTCTCCTCTGCTTCCTCCTCCCTTCCCCTCTTCTCCTCTGCTTCCTCCTCCCTTTCCCTCCTCTCCTCAGCTTCCTCCTCCCTTTCCCTCCTCTTCTCTGCTTCCTCCTCCCTTTCCCTCCTCTTCTCTGCTTCCTCCTCCCTTTCCCTCCTC
>NW_028234433.1:13045937-13050937 GCF_977035675.1 Penaeus japonicus
CCCTCTCCTTCTCCCTCCCTCTCTCTCTCTCCCTCTCTCCCTCTCCCTCTCTCCCTCCCCCTCCCCCTCCCCCTCTCCCTCTCCTTCTCCCTCTCCATCTCCTTCTCCCTCTCCTTCTCCCTCCCTCTCTCTCTCTCTCTCTCCCTCGTTTTATATATTCCTCTCCTCCGCTCATGCAGGCATATGAGACATCAGAAGAGTTAAGCAAAAATTCCAGACGAGAGAATTATCCTTCACATAATTTCATTTGGTCACCCTAATGGATAAGAGTGGATTTCCTAATTTGCAGTTAGTCCTGTTATGCACTGAATTTTGTGTTTTACATTTGTGTAATGATGTAATAACTGGTACTTAGTATTGTGTTATTTGTAGTGTTTATCTTATATGCAGGTCTCAAATTAAGAACGAGGTTCAATAATATTGATGATAATCATTATTATAGGGATTATAATGATGGTAATGGTAATGATAATAATTATTATAGTAATAACAATAATAACAAGAACAATTAAATGATTGTAAAATTGATAATGTCCACGCACTTTCATACACACCAATACATCTGAGGAATTGTCATTATGCAAGGAAATGGGACGATTAATTTTCACACGATAAGCTCAGATAAAACTATTTCCTCACTTCGTTAATTTCAGATGATGACTCTTTTCGGCAGATATTCAAACATAATCATGCTTTTTTACTTCTTCAGGTGGGATCTGAGAACCCGAAATTATAACGAACATCAAGCAACGGTACCAGAAACTTATTGTCAACAACTCTAGACAAGAATAAGAAAACGACAAACCAAATTCCATGTATCATCAGGTCATCTGAACTTATTTTCGGCTGATTATATCGCCGAACTGCGCAGAAAACTTCACCCAGCAATCGTCTCATCGGCAGAGAAAAGCATAACCTCGGCAACTCCCGCCTGACAACTGCTCATTACGCCAACAGAGCGCGCAATTGTGAGTCGTTCAACGGCGGCCCAACGGCGGTTATTCAGCGCCGTGATGAAATTGGCGTCCATCGGGAGCCTCGTGTTCGCTGTTATTGGCGGCCGTTATCTTTCCAACGGGAGTAAACACTCGGAAAGGAAACGGCTCTCAGGGCCCTGTTTGTAGAATTTCGTCTGCGAACGGGGAAAGTGGTGACATCTACTAACAGGGTAGATAGGCCCACTTCGGATATTCATTTCGACGTGTAGGGGAAATTCTCCGCCGTTAGCCGGCAGTGAGAAAGGCGAAAACAAAACAAACACAAGTGACTATCAAACAGCCCGTTCGAAAAAGCGAACGGTAGCCATGCGATGACTCGGCGTTTTCTGAACTGAAGTCATTCTGACAAATGATGATAAAGTTAGAGATGAGACAAAAGTTTCACTTTTACAGCCTCCGCGCGGAGAAGGGAACCGGGCAGATGCCCCGCCTACTTCCCCCTCTAGCTGTGTGTGTGTGTGTGTGTGTGTGTGTGTATTATGTGCGTATTGTGTGTGTGTGTGTGTGTGTATTGTGTGTGTATTATGTGTGTATTGTGTGTGTGTGTGTGTTTGTGTATTGTGTGTGTGTGTATTGTGTGTGTATTATGTGTGTATTGTGTGTGTTTTGCATATGTGTGTGTGTTGGCGTGTGTGTGCTTGCATGTACATGTACGTTAAGAGAAAGAGAAACACCCCCAAATTACGAATCATAATCGCAGCATGAGAGCATTACGGAGCCACTTTGCAGCGGAACAAAGAGCGAGGCAGGGCCCCGGCTGCTCACTCCGGCGCCCGTAAGTTACGCTCGGGTGTTGCGCCGGACGGATTACGTGACGACGAGGCTCCGCTCTTCCGCCGAGCCTCCGTTCATGTTACGATCTAATCTTCCGCAACAGGAATGATGATTAGCTTAACTTTCTTCAATTTCCTTTCCGTCTGTCTTTTTTTTCTACCGCGAGTCCTTGAATTTATGCAATTGCAGAGATGCATAACAAGAAAATCAAGTTTGCGTTCATGTATTCAGACGACTGGGAATGTATTGTTGATAAAGTTACTGCCTCTGATACGATTTCCTCGAAGTAAAAAAAAAAAGTTGAAAGGAAAGAATAAAAAAAGATAAGACACTAATAAGAAAGAAACGAAAATGTGAATAAAATTCTAAGAAAAAGCCAAAGAACTCGTACTGATAAAATATCGTCCGTAGAATGAAAGTGAGAAAGACATCTTGGACAAGGATTGATCATCGAAAAGGAGGTTTTCAAAATATGGGATTGCGTCTTGATCTTTTGATATAAAGCACACGTGGACACAACGCCTCCAGAAATAAAATTAACAAACAGCTCATCCATTTCGATTTGTCTGATTACTCTTCAACATATCATTTTTTTCATTGCAATACATTTATCATAGATCTTAATCCACTCACGAATCCTCACCCTGAAACTCTTTTTACGACAGTTCCACCTCACTTTTTTTTCAAATGGCCGCGCATCTATCTTCGGAAACCATACATCCTGCTCTCTGCAATAACTCTGTCTTGTTGCAAGGAAAGCCAGATACGGGAACCGACGGAGGCCGCGGAGGGGAGCGAAGATGAATGGAGCTGATGAACACTGGGGACGACAAATCTCCCTTGCAGTTGCTTTTGGTGTTGATATTGATGCCTGTGCGTGTACCTTTGTGTGTGTGTGAGAATAAGAGAGAGAGTTTGTGTGTATGTGTGTGTGTGTGTGTGTGTCCTGTGTCATAGGCTGCCTTGAATCCAAGTAGCATCAAATAAATTTCACGTACCAAAGATACGGCGAAGCTATTGGCATCCGATCAGTAGACAATTACTAAAGGCGTCTTCAGTGCAAATGATCCCTGCAGATTATGTAGCAATATATATCTAACCGAAGTCCAGTGCTACTGAATAAACGGCAGAGATGACATTTTCATTCGTTGCTACTTCGAGCAAAGAAAGATCACTGATGCCTCTACTCTGCTTTTTAAATTGCTTCAGAATGCATTGCAGAATGAATTCTCAGATCTCCATTCCGCATCGCTCGTCGCGCCCGTTGCTTTGATCTGTAAGACTCAACTGTAAGACTTAGATCTGGTTCATTGGGATGCCACAGCTGGTCAGCCTAATGGGCAAATTATCTCGTGGTGATCGACCGATCGATAGATAGATAGGATAGATGAACAGATATAGATAGATGGACATACAAACAAATAGTAAACACACACATTTATACATCTGTACTGTATAGATTGTGTGTCAAGAGCTGAATGTGAATAGCCATTGTGAATATTGGTGCAACCTTTTATTTACGTTTTTTGTACAAAAGGAGGGTGGGATAGGAGGTAAGGAAAAGATAGAGAATTTGTCGTCAAGTAAACACTATCCCATAGCTGTTATTACATTTTATTATTACTGGTCCGTTCAAAACAAAGTGAAATCGAATACTGAATGAAAGTGAATGCCCGTTTGAGAGCCACATAGTTTCCCTTTTAAAACACTCTCTTGCAAGTTGTGTGATTCCGTGCTGTAAATCTACCATGTATGTGAACATGAACTGCAAGGGTTAGTTATTCTGAACTAGACTCGGGGGTGAGGGAGACAGAGTGGGAGATGGGAAAGAGTGGAGAAGAGAGAGGAATGAAGGGGGGGGGGAGTCGGAGACGAGTGAGGCAGAGTGAGGAATCAACGGAGGAATGGGGATTAGAAAGAGAGAGTAGAGGATGGTGGGATGGGAGAGGAGTGAGGATTGGAAAAGGGAGAGTCGGGGAAAGGAGAGCTGCAGTCTCTCAGCTCGATCTCCCGGCTGATGACTCCTTCATGAACAGACTGAGGACTCAGGTTTGGCCGCCGTCGAGTCCCGCCGATCTTCAAGTAGGTGAGGTTGAAAGGTAGGATACTTTACATCGGATTCGCGAGAGTTTTGTCGTGGGGCGTGGGAGTGTGTGTGTGTGGATGTGGGTCTGTGTGTGTATGTGTGTGTGTGTGTGTGTGTTCTCTGTTACAAGCCCAAGTTAATTTTACAAGAGCAATTATGTAGAATAATGTTTCCCTCTCGTACCAACTTCCTTCAGTTAGCAACGCCTCGCCATGAATAATCGCAGCCGCTTGCACCTGCCAAGTCCCGTTCGACTTCCTCCTGCTACAAGTGCGAATAACAATCAAAGGCAGCTCAGTGCCTTACCATGACCGACATTAACGGGCTGCCAAGAGCCGAGTGGGTTTGACCTGATGCGGCGGGGATGCTGCATTCATTCCCGGGATACACTGCATACATGGAGGCACGTGCGCGCACGCACACGCACACATAAATAAACAAACACACTCACAAATACACGGAAACATACATACACAATCAACTTGATAAATAAACACTTATATGTACGATATATAGATGCAATGAAAATATCACGCAAAGGATTCTATCCATGAATGAGATGGCATTGCTAGACGAAAGCTTTATGCATAAGAGGCGATATTTTCACATTTTTCATATCCTAGACCCTTTGTGCTCAAAGGTCATATAACCTCCTACGCAAGGAACAAGTGCAGTTCCAGTAAAAGTAACGTGTACTGAGAGCAGGTCGAGAGCTCGCAAGTCTTCACGTTTCGTCATTTCAAAGCTTAAAGTTATACGTTTTATGGATTTTTCTGTTTGATATGAATTACGGTGTTGATCATGAGAGCACTGGGAGAATCAAATGGCAACTAGGTTTGGTGTCTTTATTAATGTTCAACTAGAAATACAAATGTTTTATAAATTCTATGCAAAAATACAGCAAAGTACATGACTGTAGACAAATAGATGATCAAATAAAGTTTAATCATCTGTTCCATCTCAACAGCAAAGGTAATATCCATGAATATACAGAAAATTAGCTCAGACTTCAATATGTATACACGGCATAGTTTAATTGCAGTGAGGCATCCTCATACATGCACATAACCATTCCCTAAACTTCAATGGCAGAAAATAAACTCAAGACTTCAGTAGGTAAAGATAAGAGAGCTCAAATAAAA
>NW_028234433.1:13085937-13098437 GCF_977035675.1 Penaeus japonicus
TACATGTAGACATAGAATTGCTGCTCTACATAACGGAATAGTTCGGACGCCTGAAAAATAAGACCGTCAAGCTTTTACTCGTATGCTTGTTTTCTTTCCTCGTAAAACTTAAAGAGGCGCAAAGCATACAAGAACTCAAAGTTACCGACACGGACAAACAGAACACTCAAAACAACTCATAATATAGCTATAAACACACACAAAAGAGACACACACGTACAAAAACAGTCATAAACCTCACACACACACACACACACACACACACACACACGCACACACACACACACACACACACACACACACACACACACGCACACGCACACACACACGTTCAACCAGACACATAACTTACACACCCGCATAGCACACAGAGCCCCTTTTATCATACATACATATGAAAGCCTCTTTATTCAGAATGTTTCCCTCGCACCATTATGATTGCTACTGTACATAACGGTCTCAGCTGACAGGGTAGAAAATATACAATATCTTTTTCGGATTTCCAGAATTAAATGTCAGGTGTATAACGAAAACGAAGATATATATATATTGGAGGAGGTTGGAAAGAGCAAAAGGAATGTACATTGATTTATTTTTCTTATTTTTAGTTCCTTTATTGCATGCATTGTTGTTATTGTTATCACATACCTTATTATTTATATAACTATCATCTTCATTAGTATTGTTAATGTCAACGTGGATCCCAATATCCTAATTATTATTATTGTTATCATTACTATTGTCATGATCATTATCATTTCATTATCATTGTTATTACCACTAGCATCATTATCATTATTATCATCAGTGTCATGATCTTTATTACTGATATCATTATAATCATTTTTATAATTTTATTATCATTATTATGCCTCTTAATATCATTATCATGGCGAGAATCATCATTATTACAATGGTCATCAGTATTGGTAATAACATCAATATCATTATCATAATCACTACTATCATTATTGTTATTGATGTCATTATCATTTGTAATATCATTATTATTAATCCTTTTTATCTATACAATCATTATTATTAACATCAGCCTAGTCATTATTATTACTATGATCATTATCATCATTCTTATCATGATCATCATTATCATCTTTTTCTATCATTGTCATCATTACTCTCACTACAATTAGCACTGTAATATCAATATCAGTATCATTTATTGCATTATTCGCCGACACTGTCACGTAGCATTTCATTCTCATTACTCGAAGGTTATCAATATTGTCAGTGTATATTTGTTGTGCTTAGATCAATATTTAGGCAAGATATTGGGAGAACTGCTTGGTGTTTAGTTATCGAAACTGTTGATAGACTATATTAGTATAATAACTCATTTTGGATTTTTGGTCGATTTTTCTTTTTCTTTTTTTTCGAGCCAGAGCGAAGGATGGTGGGCTGGAGGCTTATTCATTTCCTTTAATTCTTTTTCTTCTTTTACTTCTTCTTATCATTATTATCATTCTCGTTTTTTTTCTTTCCTCTTTTTCCTCTTATTATTATCACTATCATTTTATCAATGTATCACTAGTGTTATTATCATCGTTATTGTTATCATTATTATCATTTTCATTACTGTTATAATTAATCATTAGTATTATCATCATCACCATCATCATTATTATTATTACTATCATTAATCTTCTTTCTTTTCCTTTACTTACTTCATCTTCGCTTCTTCTATATCTTTATTTCTTCTTCCTCTTCATCCCCGTCACTTCGCTTCATTACATTCTCTTCTCGTTCTTCCTTTCCCTTATCTTCTTCAAGATTTTCTCTCCTCTCTTCCTCGTTATCTTCATCCAATTCGTCTTCCTCTTCTTTTTCTTCTCCTTCTTCTTCTTTAGCTACAAATTACCCCGTTTTGTTCTCTCGTCTGTTTCCAGATTTCCAGCCCTTCCTTTTTTTACTTGAAACCCTCCTTGCATGTCAGAAGAAAACGGCACTGCAATTGATTTCTGGAATTGTCATCTTACTTATATGATCTATAAAGGTTACCTATATATAACTTATATAAGTGATTTGCATTAGCACTTTAGTGGGCTTTTGTTCTTTTATCATAATACCTCATTTTATATATTTGTACTGTCATTATTATTTCATATCATCAATATAATTCGGTTATATATCAAATACCATTTCTATTATTATTATCATTATCATTAGAACTATTTTGATATCGAGATGTATTCATATATGTATGTATGCATATGTATACATACATATGTGTATGTGTGTGCGTGTGTGTGTGTGTGTGTGTGTATGTGTGTGTGTGTGTGTGTGTGTGTGTATGTATATATATACACACACACATATATATATATATATATATATATATATATATATATATATATATATATATATATATATATATATACATATATATATATAATATATATATACATACCCATAAATACCAATGAAACACACAAAAGACCCTTTTTTCTCTCTCGCTCTCTCCTCCCTCTCCTCCCTCTCCTCCCCTTTCTCCCTCTCCTCCTGCTCCTCCCTCCCCACCCTCTCCTCCCTCTCCTCCCTCCCCTCCCTTTCCTCCCTCCCTCTCCTCCCTCTCCTCCATCTCTTCCCTCTCCTCCCTCCCTCTCCTCCCTCTCCTCCCTCCCTCTCCTCCCTCTCCTCCCTCTTTTCCCTCTCCTCCCTCTCCTCCCTTCCTCTCCTCCCTCTCCTCCCTCTCCTCCCTCTCCTCCTGCTCCTCCATTTCGCCCTTCCAAGAGCACGTTAACTTTTCCCATTCCGAGTGAATCAGACCTCGTAAAAATAAAGTTGATTATATTTACCTAAGTCATTTCGTCTCAAAAGAAAGTTTTTCGCTACGTGTGTAGAAGCTGAGAGAGAGAGAGAGGGAGAGAGAGAAAGAGAGAGAGAGAGAGAGAGAGAGAGAGAGAGAGAGAGAGAGAGAGAGAGTGTGTGTGTGAGAGAGAGAGAGAGAGAGAGAGAGAGAGAGAGAGAGAGAGAAAATTATCGTTACTATGAAGATGATAGTAGTAATGTTGATGATATTGATGAGGAAAAGGGTTGTGGTGATGGTAGTGATGGTATCATCATAAAGATTATGATGATGATGGTGATGGTGATCGTTCTCTTGATAATCACATTATCATGATAATGATAATGATGATGATGATGGCAGCAATAAGGATAACAATGATTATTATAATAGTAATATTAATAGTTATAATGATAAAAATGATAATGATAATTATCACTATGATGCTAATGATGATAGTAATAATGATAAGGATAACAATAATAATGACAAAGATAATGATTATTATAAGAATATGATAATAATATAAATAGTGATAATAAAATGGTGACAATATGATACGGATAATGATAACAATAATTACAATGATAATGATATCAATCATGATGATGATAATAATGATAGGAATGACAATGACAATAATGATAAAGACGATAATAATAATAATGAATGATAATGATAATACAGATGATAAAAAAACAATGATGATAATCGTTATCATAATAAAGATGACAGTAGCAACGAATATATGAATAATGATCATAACATTAATGAAAAGAATGTTATCCTTATCATTACTCTTATTATCATAACCATTATTGTCATCATGATAATCATCATTATCATTATTCACATCATCATTGTTATTTTTATGATTCCTTATATCATTATTGATGTTATAATCATTATTATTGTTATTGCTATTATTACTACTGTTATTATAATCATTATTATTGTTATCATTACCAGTATCATTATCATGACAATCATTATTATAATTATAATGATAATGATGATGATGATTGTGGTAATGATGATAACATCTATTATCATTATTATCTTTATTATCATTATTGTTGTTCCTGTCGTTATTATCAGTAGTAGTAGTAATAGTAGTATAATGATGATAACAATCATTTCAATAACAAAACTTACATTAATCATGATAAAGATAATGATAATGATTTATATTGGTAATAATGATGATAACTGTGATAACAATAATGATACTTATGATAATAGTGGTAATGATGATAATGCTAACGATAATGATTATGATAATGATAATCATGATAATAATGAAAATAATGATAATCATGAAATGATAATAATAATCATTATAGTAACACTGCTAACAACAATGATGATAATAAAAATAGTAATAGTAATGATTATCATAATGATAATGATAGAAATGATTATCATCATGATAATGATGATAATGATAATAAGGGTAATAGCAATAATTATAATAATAATGATGTTAATATAATGATGATATTAATATAATAATAATCATCATGATAATAATCATAACAACCTAAATAATGTCAGCAAGAGCAGCAATAACGGTTGCAATAATAGCCCTAACAGCAACAGCAAAAGCAATAACAATAACATTGAAAACGAGCTTCACTAACGAGCACTCCTTCGCCAGGTCTTCGGTTCCTGAATGAGTTCTGTGTCCCACGGAGTCGTTCCTCTGTTCCGCAAGACAGACACCGGACTTAACAAGGTTCCATTTTCCTTTAGAAATGACCATGGAGATATTGCCTGTCGTTCCCTCCTCTTAACATGCATATTGTGTTCGCTTAAACTGCTTTCCATTCAGTCTCAAGAGCTGAACGAATTCAGGTCGTCGTCTTTCGTTTTATTATTCGTTGTTTTTCGATGTTTTGTTTCCTTTTTTTTTTTTTTTGGGGGGGGGGAGTTTCGTTATTCGTTGTTTCGATGTTTTTTTTTTTTTTTTTTTTTTTTTTGGCTGGGGGGGGGGGGGGTATGCCGTGTGGGAGTCGTTGTGTGAGGAGTGAACATTTGTCATACTTTTTTTTTTGTGTGGTTTAATAAAGCTATTATTTTGGCCCTGAATAGACTCAACTGAAATTGCTGATTAGCAGGGGATATCCATATTACCATAGACCATTAAGCAGTCGATGGGTATTCAGCAGACAATGGATTTCCGATAAGCGACGCTGAGATTGCATTTCAATTAAGTCAACATCGCAGCCTACTCCCTTTCCTCGTGCAGCTTTGCGGAGGATTTATAAGCGGACTAAGGGGTCGAGCCGATGACAGTCCCCTTCTTGTGGTGATTACCCATAAAGAGAGAGAGAGAGGGGGGGCGAAGGAGAGAGAGAGGGGGGCGAAGGAGAGAGAGAGGGGGGGGCGAAAGGGAGAGAGATAGAGGGGGATGAGAGAGAGAGAGGGGGGGGCGAAAGGGAGATAGAGAGAGGGGACGAAAGAGAGAGAGGGGGGAGAGGAGACGAAAGAGAGAAAGATAGAGGGGGAGGGGAATAGAGAGATAGAGAGGGGGACGAAAAAGAGAGAGTAGGAGGGGGGGCGAAAGAGAGAGAGAGGAGGGGAGGCGAAAGCGAGAGAGGGGGGGGACGAAAGAGAGAGAGGGAGGGGGGACGAAAGAGAGAAAGGGGGGCGAAATAGAGAGAGAGGGGGGGACGAAAGAGAGAGAGATAGAGGGGGACGAAAGAGAGAGAGAGGGGGGGACGAAAGAGAGAGAGGGGGGGCGAAAAAGAGAGAGGGGGGCGAAAGAGAGAGAGAGGGGGGGACGAAAGAGCGAGAGGGGGGGCGAAAGAGAAAGAGGGGGACGAAAGAGAAAGGGGGGGGCGAAAGAGAGAGAGAGGGGGTGGCGAAAGAGAGAGAGAGGGAGAGGGGACGAAAGAGAGAGAGAGGGAGAGGGGGGCGAAATAGAGAGATAGAGAGGGGGAGGCGAAAGAGAGAGAGAGAGGTGACGAAATATATAGAGAGGGAGGGGGGCGTAAGAGAGAGAGAGAGGGAGAGGGGACGAAAGAGAGTGAGGGGGGGCGAAAGAGAGAGAGAGAGGGGACGAAATATATAGAGAGGGAGGGGGGCGTAAGAGAGAGAGAGAGGGAGAGGGGACGAAAGAGAGTGAGGGGGACGAAAGAGAGAGAGGGGGGGACGAAATATATAGAGAGGGAGGGGGGCGAAAGAGAGAGAGGGGGGACGAAAAAGAGAGAGAGGGGGGGTGAAAGAGAGAGAGAGATAGAGAGACGAATAGGCAGACAGATAAGTAACCAAACAAACTAGCAGGCAGACCGACATAGAGAGGTATTGACGTTGATATAGTTTGCTTTTATAGCCAAAAATTATACAGAAACGATCATATATGTGTGTGGGGGGGTGTACATATATAGATCGATAGATAGATATTTAATACACACATGTTGTTGAAGCTGACGCCCTCCACAACGGTGGCCCCAGTATGATTAAAATATCGCTATTTAAAGTATGGAGAAGGGACGAGCACAAAGGGGAAAGGGTATTCATATATTCCCTGAATATTGATATCACCTGACTCTATCCCTTTGTAGCATTTGCTTTAGCTCTTATAGTCATTTTACTCTGCGGACATAAATTCCATCTTTCATTTCTCGTTATTCAATATTTATTACTATTCATTATTTTATTATCCCATTGCTATTTATTCCAATGTCACATTTCATTACTATTCATTTTCATGTCACTTTCATTGCTATTCATTTTCATGTCACTTTCATTACTATTTATTACTTTAACAAATCTTATTTTTCATTGTCCAGGTCAAATAAATGGTAGCGTTTGGCCCTTTTCATAAACATGTTGTTTTATAAATAGTTTACAAAATAAAATGGCATAAAATACTTGACTCGAAATAAAATACCAAAGTTAATATAAAACAAAATAAAAGGGTTCTAGGAAAAACTCAGCATACGGGTTCTGTATTTTACTATAGGAGTGACAGCTTACATAAACACGATCAATATAAAAACAATACCTTAATATAAACTGCCGTCTCTGTAGCCTCCGATGTCGGTTCACCGTCTCACAGAAAATACGAATAAAATATATGAAATATGAACACGTAAACAATGTAAAAATTGATAATTAATGATGTTTCTCAAATGGCGTCTCTGGTCCGTGTGGCGGTTCTGTCGCTATTGTTGTTACGTGCGCATTTTCAGTTGCGCAGTGACGTCACCGCAAATCGCATTTTAAGCAAAGAGGGCGCTTTTATCCTGCGCTACATAGTGTGCTTATTCTCCCTATGCTTAATTAAGTTATAATATTCATGTTGGTTGGAAAGGTAATACCGTATCTATTACATCGGTATTTCAGTCTGCGCAGCCGCACAGAGGGCACCCACTCCCCTTGCTCCCAAGCACAGTCGTTTTCTTTGCGGGGGGGCCTTCGAAAATTCACTCGCTACAACCCCTCCCATGGCCCGGGAGTGAAGGTCGGGGCGTCGCCTCCACTCGTCCTCGAGTCTCGGATAAATCCCTAGGTCCGCTCCGGGCCCGCCCATTCCTCAGGCGACTTGGCGCAGATTTCGACGAAACCATAACGGGGATCACGGCGACGAGACGACCCTTCACGCTCCCAACTCTCATCCAACTGCTAACGGAACGCCCCTCATCTTCCACATCATTCTCGGCCAATCATCACTCTTGTCATGGGACACGTTCGGCAGGCAGACAGGACGGAAACAGCCACCATAATCTGGAAATACTAAAAACGACATCCGGAAATCTAGAACCCTCGTGACGGCTTCCTCGCATCGACAGGACCTGCAAATATTTAAGGATTGTTATTATAAAGGGCATGTTCACTGAGCCGGCCCCTAAAGTGAAATAGCATGAACCCGTTAAAACTGAATAACACTGGCTAAATAAAACAAAAACATTAAAACCGACTACAGGACCAGAGACTAAAAATAAACCTAAAACTATAAAACTGAGCTCATAAGAATAAATAAATAAAAGCAGATATACAAAAAAGGTGAACATAAAATGTACAGAAATAAGAGGAAATAAAATAAGAAGGTAAATAAGAGAAATAAAACATCAAAAGGATTAAAAGTAAAAGCGGGTAAGAAGTTGAGTAAAAGAAATAGATAAAAGATAAAACTATGAAATAAGGCTAGGGAAAATAAAGTAGAGTAGAAGATAAAACGAATAGACGAGTGGAAGGTAAACATAGGTAAAACATTAGGTACAGAGATACATATACATGTAATAGATTATATACACAGGTAGGCACTCTGCTCCTCATCTGGGACGCACAGATGATAAGAGTAACACTTCATCAGGGTCTCTTTCAGAGTCTTCACATTGCTGCTCTATGGGCAAACCTTCACCAGAGGCACTCTCTTCCCTGGGTGAATCCACAAATACTAATTCCTCAAAAGTTCTAAAAGGTTTGATTTGATTTGCGTGCAGCCTACGCTCTTTATATGGAGAATCCACATCCCTGGTGATATACGTCACTGGTCCAATTCGCTTCAGGATACGAGCAGGACCATCCCATCGAGACCCAAGAGTCTTCCGAGGTCCACTCAGCCTGCGGAAGTTACGATATAGAACTAACGTGCCGACATCCATCTCTGGAGCTTTTCTACCCTTTTTATTATATTGCCTTGCCCAAGTTTCTTGAGCACGACGTGATGTTTCAATGGCCACATGACGAGCTTCTCTCAAGGCGTCACTGAAGTGTTTGGCAAAGTCAGTTGCAAAGGTCACCTCGTTGGAGAGGCCAACTGGAAAGTGACCATGATGACCCATTAGCAAATAAAGAGGTTGGTCGCCTACTGACCGATGAAACGCACTATTCAGTGCCAATCTGACCTGCGGTACGTACTGGTGCCAATCCAAAGGGTGCCGTTCGGTTAAAGTTGCCAGCGCTTCCTTAACTACCCGGTTAGACCGCTCTACCATCCCATTTGCTTGTGGATGACATGCTGTAGTGAGATGGGTTTTCGTCTGAACTATATCACAAACCTGCTGGAACAATCTGCTTGTAAATTCACAGCCACCATCAGTTTGAATAAGACGTGGAGGACCAAATAGTGTTATGAAGTCTTTAATATAGGCATCAGCTACAACCTCAGCTTCTTTAGATGGAAGTGGAATCAGCTGCAGGTACCGAGAAAGGTGGTCTATTATTACCAGTATATACCTCAACCCACTGCTTGATTGGCCACAGTCAACAAGGTCAGCCGAAACTTTTTCCAATGGTGTAGATACCTGTGGAGCAGCAGCCAGTGGTGCCCTGTGTGGTGTTCCTTTTCGTCGTTGGCATGTTGGACAGGCTGAAACATAGGCTTTAACATCTCGCATCATATTTGGAAAATAAAACAGATCCTTGAGCTTCTGGTATGTCCTGAAAATACCTGGATGAGATGCAAAGGAGCTATCATGAGCGAGCTTAAGGGCAGCCTTCCGGAGAACCTTTGGGACCACTAGTTGGTGAACTACGTGAGCAGGGTATTGTTGAAGATGGTAGAGAACTCCGTTTTGAAGTGTGAACTCACTGAGGGAAAGGGGGATCTTCCCTTTCGGCAAGTTCTTCTCTTCTAAGTAATTTATTACTTCTTGCCAAATAGAATCTTTCACCTGTTCTTCGCGCATGGTCGTTGGGTCGACATTGGTAAGGTCTATTTGTGCAACTGAACGGGATAACATATCAGGAACACGATGCTGGATTCCCTGCTTGTAGATCACTTTAAACTGGTAATTTGAGAGCTCACAAGGTCATCTTGTCATGCGAGGGCTTTTTGTCTTTCGTGTAAAGATGAACGTAAGAGGCCGGTGATCTGTATACACGGTAAATTGGCGACCATATATGTATGGATCAAAAGCTCTCACTCCTTCAACAACAGCCAAGGCCTCGGCATCTGTCGCAGAATACCTGGTCTCGGGTCCACGAAGTTTCCTAGAGAAATAAGCAACAGCTGCTGGGTTACCTTCTCCATCTCTCTGCATAAGGCAAGCACCGATGGCACTTTGTGATGCATCTGTGTGAACTTCAAAGGGGTCTTCAAAGCGAGGTTTATGCAAGACAGGTGCTGACACGAGCTTTTCCTTTAAGGTGTCAAAGGCTTTCTGCTCCTTCTCTCCCCAACTAAATGAATGGTCTTTTCGGGTGAGTTGCGTGAGAGGTGCTGCAATGGCTGCATACTTTGGAATATGCTTCCTAAAGAAACCTGTTGCCCCTAAGAATCGTCGTACACCCTTGGCATTGCGGGGTGGTCTCATTTCTTTAATACTCTGGACCTTCTCTGGGTCAGGCAAAATTCCTGCGGGGGTGATCTTAAAACCCAAGAACCGAAATTCTTGTACAGCAAATTCGCACTTCGCCATATTCAACTTGAAGCCAGCACAGTCCAATAGCTTCAGTGTTTCTTCTAATTGCCTAAGGTGAGTAGCAAAATCTCGGCTATATACGACGACGTCGTCCAGGTATGCAAGTGTGTGCTTTCCAAGGACTGGAGACAGGACCACATTCATCGTCCTCTGGAAAGTGGTGGGCGCTGTAGAAAGTCCAAATGGCATCCGGTGAAACTGGAAAAGGCGGTATCCATCGCTAAAGGCAGTTTTGGGTCTGTCAGCAGGCTCTACAGGTACAGACCAATAAGCAGACCTGCTGTCAAGAAGCGTAAACACCTGTGTGTCCCGAAGTTCGTCGACCAGCTCGTCAATTCTTGGAAGAGGATAGGTATCGGCAACTGTGACAGCATTAAGGTTGCGGTAATCGACACAAAACCGCACACTGTTGTCCTTCTTCCTAACAAGCACAACCGGTGAGAGCCATGGAGATGTTGACGGTTCTATGATCCTTGCACGTAACATCTGGTCACACTCCTTTCGTATCTTCAGCTTTGCAGATTCTGGGAGCCTCCACTGCCGAGTCATTTTACTCTGCGGACATAAATTCCATCTTTCATTTCTCGTTATTCAATATTTATTACTATTCATTATTTTATTATCCCATTGCTATTTATTCCAATGTCACATTTCATTACTATTCATTTTCATGTCACTTTCATTGCTATTCATTTTCATGTCACTTTCATTACTATTTATTACTTTAACAAATCTTATTTTTCATTGTCCAGGTCAAATAAATGGTAGCGTTTGGCCCTTTTCATAAACATGTTGTTTTATAAATAGTTTACAAAATAAAATGGCATAAAATACTTGACTCGAAATAAAATACCAAAGTTAATATAAAACAAAATAAAAGGGTTCTAGGAAAAACTCAGCATACGGGTTCTGTATTTTACTATAGGAGTGACAGCTTACATAAACACGATCAATATAAAAACAATACCTTAATATAAACTGCCGTCTCTGTAGCCTCCGATGTCGGTTCACCGTCTCACAGAAAATACGAATAAAATATATGAAATATGAACACGTAAACAATGTAAAAATTGATAATTAATGATGTTTCTCAAATGGCGTCTCTGGTCCGTGTGGCGGTTCTGTCGCTATTGTTGTTACGTGCGCATTTTCAGTTGCGCAGTGACGTCACCGCAAATCGCATTTTAAGCAAAGAGGGCGCTTTTATCCTGCGCTACATAGTGTGCTTATTCTCCCTATGCTTAATTAAGTTATAATATTCATGTTGGTTGGAAAGGTAATACCGTATCTATTACATCGGTATTTCAGTCTGCGCAGCCGCACAGAGGGCACCCACTCCCCTTGCTCCCAAGCACAGTCGTTTTCTTTGCGGGGGGGGGCCTTCGAAAATTCACTCGCTACACCTTGACCTGCTGCTTAAAGAAGGAAGGTTCGTACACGCCAATGACCTCTTTTGATACCTGATTTCCTTTCTTATGACACACTGAATATTTAACACATACAGCGTACCTTACTTATATCTTATATTACGTATGGTAATATATTTGTTTACTTCATGATGTTTTCGTTTGCATGACCTCAATAACTGCACGGAGATTTAACCAGATGAGTAATTTCAGATTTAAAAAAATATAATAGATAATAATAATATAATATTAGTAATAATCATAATAATAATCAATATTATTATTATCACGATGATAATTATAGTGAAAATAATGGTAATAACAATAATGATAAAGATGATAATTCTAATGCTGATGGATAATGGCAAATGATAGAGGAGACTGCCAACGCTGGAGGGCCCGGCAGGATTTTGATGCTTGAAAGCAACATTAGCATATGAAAGGCAAAAGAAAAACAGGAAATATTAATAATTTTGGGTGTATAAGCCATGTTGTTTTTTTCTGGAAAGCTTAGGGTCTAAAAAGTCATGTGATTTTAGGCTGTCATTGTATTTTAGATAACTGATTCAAAATTGATATTTGAACTTTCGAATAAATGAATTCAAGCCTGTTTGTGTACAAGTACATTCATTACTTCTTAGTGTGATATCTTCATTGTGATAAAATAGATAAATTAAAGTGACATAACAAGGGAATTAAGAGAAAGAATGAACTGGGAGTCCGAGGAGACGAGAAAGAACGAAATGAGAAAGAATTTACAAAAGAAGAACGTTACGCGCGAAACTAGATTACGTCTTTGGTGAGAAAAACAAGACTTTTCAAAAAAAACTCTACACAGAATTACAGAAGAATAAGATGAAACGTGTTAAAGAATCTGGAAAATAAGAATTATAGCATAAAAAGAATTATCGAAAGATG
>NW_028234433.1:13113437-13115937 GCF_977035675.1 Penaeus japonicus
TCAAAATTAACGAGTTTGATTAGCATTAAGCTGCATTATGCAATCATTGATCGCCGACTGTCATCAGCCATAACTCTGTATCCTCAACTGATTGCCAAGATATGAGCAAAATCAATAGTTTTGAAGCTTTTTTATGAAATGGATTAAAGCGCATGTTTTGTTTTATTCTGTTTGTTGCGTTTTCAAAGTTGGAATGTTTGACAATGTGTAAAAGTACTCGGGTGTTGAAATAGCATCTGGCAAATATTTATAAAGATAGATAAATTGATGATTTTAGTTTCGCAAACATTTAAATGTGCTGTGTGTAAACCTTGAATGATAAAATACGCACACACACAAACACACGTACACACACATTCACATTCTCTCTCTCTCTTTCTCTCTATTCATCTCTCTTTTTCTCTCTCTCTATTTCTCTCTATCTATCTCTCCCTCTCTTTCTTTCTCTCTCTATCTATATATCTATCTATCTATCTATCTAATCTCTTCACTCTATTCTCTTTATCTCTCCTTTCTCTTTTTTTTTATTTCTTTCTCCATCTATCTATCACTCATATGGAAACTTCATGATTCCATGATTCTCTAAATTAGTGTTTTTGTTGTATAAAACACATCTGTTCTTGGGTTTACCATATACAAGAAGTTCCCCCATTCCATGGAAGATGATTAAGAGAATGATGATAAAGAAGAGAAAAAGCAAATTAATCCGCAGTTACTGAAGGGGTATTCAGGAACAGAAGCCTTTCTAGTGTAAAGATGGTAACGGAAATATTGAAGGCAGCTTTCAGAGTAATGGCAAAAGAGGATATATGATGGAAAACTGGTATTTCCATCTGAATATAAATCAAAGTAATCAGGCCTTTTAGAAAGTAAAATTAGTAAGAACAGAAAAGAATGTAGATATGATGATGAAATATTTATTTTAATTGTTGGGCACCACGAAGTAAAATTATGTTAGAATGAATGAAAAAAACAGTTGCTGCATCAGACAGTAAATTGCATTCGCATTATCACGTGACTGTTGTGAAATATCATATCAAATTCCCCTCAACTCTGTCGGAAATTAATATCAACATGTGCAAGATGAACATTATGACGAATTAAAAGTGATCAGATTTTTTCTGATATCACAAAGAAATCTGGAAAGTTTTAACCTGTTTTCTTATATATAAAAAATATATATAAAAAAAAATTGACTCTTATGTTCTTTCTGGGTTTTATATCCGACGACTTCATATTGCATGACTCCAGCTGTTATTTGACCGCGAGGATAAAATAGATTTAGAGTGACGTTCATTGCATGATTTATCACCGCAAAAACACGGGTTATTAAGGTATAGATTAAAATGCTTTACACATGCAACCTGGAGCCAAGAAGACATGATACTGCTCATTATGATGCACCAAGCTGACATCCTTAGCTTTATAGTTACTGATGATCTACGATAGGATGCACGGAAACGTCAGCTGTGCTCACGCTATCATGCTGCGTGTGTGTGTTTGTTCTGTGGCTGTGTGTTTTGTGTTTGTGTATGTGTGTTTGTTTGTTCTTTTTCTTTATGTTGTGTTTGTGCGTGTGTATGTGTTTGTTCTGTGTTTGTGTGTTTTGTGTTTGTGTGTGTGTGTTTGTTTGTTTGTTTTTTGTTTATGTTGTTTTTGTGCGTGTGTGTGTTTGTTTGTTCTGTGTTTGTGTGTTTTGTGTGTTTGTTTGTTCTGTGTTTGTGTGTTTGTTTGTTCTGTGTTTGTGTGCGTGTGTGTTCCGCTTGTGTGTGTGCGTATGTTTGTTTGTTCTGCGTTTGTGTGTTTTGGTTTGTGTCTGTGTGTGTGTGTTTTCCGTGTGTGTTTGAGAGAGAGTGAGTGTGTTTCTTGTGTGTGTGTAATTAAAGAAAAGCGACTGGCATCTATGTGTTTTTGTACGTTTTGTCTTTCCCTAATCTGAGTGTCTACTTTCCATTTTATGAGTTCTTGTGTGGGGGGGAAGGGTGGTCCAGTGTATATGTTAGTTTGTGTGTAAATATCCTCTCCGCGTTGCACGTAAGGCATATCACTTAAATAATTACTCGCTTGCATATGTATATTATCTATGATCTATTTATTCCTTTTAATCCTTGATTCCATATTCTTTCCTACTTTCACACGTTTCATATTCCTTCTTCGTCCATCTCTTCGTACTTCTTTTATCCACCTTATCACCTTCTAATGTAAATCTTTCCTTCAGTTACGTGTCACCGTGGCAATCACTGTAAAAAATCTAAATTGCTGTTGCAAGCAAGAGGGAGCGAATCTCAGGCCATTTTCTTTCGGAATCAGCTGTTTCTATGTCTGTCTGTCTCTCTCTCTTTTTCTCTTTAGTTTCCTGCGTTATCGATTCGTCTCTCTCTCTCTCTCTCTCTCTTTCTCCCTTTCTCTCTCTCTCTCTCTCTCTCTCTCTCTCTCTCTCTCTCTCTCTCTCTCTCTCTCTCTCTCTCTCTCTCTCTCTCTCTCTCTCTCTTTCTCCCTT
>NW_028234433.1:13155937-13173437 GCF_977035675.1 Penaeus japonicus
CTCTCTCTCTCTCTCTCTCTTATCTCTTGTCTCTCTTTATCTCTGTATGCCTCATTTTCTCACCTGCTTTCTCTTCTTGTTAACCCATCCCCGACGGGGGAATTCTAGCCTTGAATGTCCAAATGCCGGGGCGTTCGAATTATTAGGCCTAAATCAATTGAATGGCTGGCACAATACTGTGCCGCCCGGCCACTGGGCTTTTGAATGCGCGGTACACATGCTGTACCACCCGTCCTGTGTGGGTTAAGAAAACCCTTGCATTTTTACCATTGACCTCGTCCCATTGGCCAACAAACCTGCACCAGTTATAATCTGGTGCTATAAAGTTTTTAGATTTATCAGGCCATTGATTATCAAAAATAGAACCAGACTAAGCTGCCAGTGTGTATATGTTTGAGTTTTGTTGTAGACCTCCCTGGCTATTTATTGTCAAATAAGAAACCAGTCCAAGCTTTATCTTTCCACAACATATATGGCGGAAGTTGTTGGTTTTACAAGTGTGCCAAAGCGTGCAAAGTGTGCAAGCCATGAGACATGCTAAACCATATCTGCTACGTGCTTTGTTGATTTTATATTTGTTTTATTTTGTTTGTGACAGTGGTACCCGAGAAGGAAAGTACTTTAGAATTCATTAATCAGTTAACTTCATGTACTACCTGAAACAGTTTAACCATTGTGTTAACTCCATATTTATTTATGATTATAAGCAGAAAGAGGGAGAATGCTCAGCCTAAATAAAGATTAAAGGTATTAATATATACAGAAATCTTGTCAGCATCTATTCTTCCTAATATGGTGGTAGTTTGGTCTTCAAAAGACACATACACAGATGGATGAGATAAGCCTTATCAGTCCCTTATTACCAGATATGCATGTATATGCAGGGCAGTAGACTAAATGGGTTTCCCAGGCTTCAGTAGAATAATTGAATAATTGAACATATTAATTGTCCTAATTGAATATATTAATGATAATAACTATGCATTGCTATTATCTTCTTTACCTGTTATAAGTACTACTAATTAACATTTGGTATGATGCTTTAGTTACATAATTTAAGGAATAATGAGCTTGTATATAGAAGAAAAAAATGCAGTGTGAAAGTGATTTGACCCCACAAAAATACCTGTTGCAGAATTATTGGAAAATTAGTTAGAAAAAGATAATAGATTCAAGCTATTTCCAGAAATTCAAAAATTATTTTCTTGATTATCCCCAAATTTTGATTAATGTATTAGTACCAAATTTGGTAAGGGTCAAGTTTTGAACAGCCTTAAGATACAAGGAAAATAGCACATGTAGGCGATAGAACAAAAATTTTATGAGAATTTTCATTCAGAGCACTTCCTCCACAAATTGTTAATAAAAGAGTTATTCAGCAGGTCTGATGTGCCAGCAGTATATTTTTCTAAGTCGCTCACAATGTTAATGGTAGGATGTCAAGCTTACACTGACCGCATAACTAATTTTTGCGGTATGACAATTAGTTTGTGTGTTAATACGCCATTGTAAAAACTATTAATTCTGGTTGAAAGTGTCTTTCCTTTCACAACTATATATTTCTTCCATTTTATTTCAAGAAATCTAACATTTACAACAATTTCTCATGAATTTTTTTATCATTTTCATTAAACTGTGGATGTACATATTCGCTACCAGGGTGATTTGACAGTTCCTTGGCCGTTATGCCTTAAGGAGTGCCGGTGAGAATCGCTTTGTTTTCATTGTTATATAGATTATTGGGCATTCTTCGATCAGTGTTGTGGCAAAAATGGAAGAAAGGGACATCAGTATCCATCTTGGTTTAATATCAGAGCCCATCAATTGCCCCAAGTGAAGAAATTGTGCATTTTTGATGGAAGCAATCGAGAAGAAATCGCCAAAACCAAAGAAAGGTGCAATATTTCTATATACAAAGGTATGTGGTTTTCTGACATCAAATTACATGCTGAAATAAACATATGAAAATTGAGGCAATATCTATTATTATTCAAGGTCTTCTCTCTTGGGGGTCCTTTGGGCAGAGCTCCCTAACTAGGGGTTTAGGTGGAACACATGGTTAGAACACAATATCTAAAGACCACATGGGTCCAGGGTGTGGAGCCCCCTGGCTAGGGGTTTTTAAGTGGAGGTTTTAAGTGTATTACCACCAGGTTTGCCGAAAGTGTGTTCCCTTCAAATTTTAAAAGTTGACGCTTCATTTTGTCAATCTTGATTGATGGCAGACATAGCCGATTTTAAATGTTTTTATTGTTTTTTTATGTGCTGGTATTAAATATTAATTACATTTTAGCTTGCTTTACCCCATAATTTCCCAGATATACTTCATACCCTCCTCTATAATCTGGACTTTAATATTTTCAGAAACGGTAATTTGCGGTGGTAAACGATAGCAGATTCACGCAACACACAGAAAGAATTGCAGATAAAAATTTGAATTGCAAGATTCAATGGCTGTATGAAACTGGACATTTACCCTTAATTTTTTAGGCTGGAGGAATATTATAGCATTGTAAATGATATCTGAGTATCAGTTATCATTATCATTATACAAAGGTGCATGATGACAAAAACTCCTCAATTCACTTAACTGACATCAACTGGTTCACAGGAGCAGCAGCGGCAGTGAAGACGTGCAGGAAACGGAAGAAACAGAGACACTTGAAAGCTTCGACTCTTTCACACAAGACGAGGAGGAGCTGGCCCGTTACTTAGGGGAATATGGGAAGACTCCGCCTCGCACCCATCGCCTCCGTCGTCAGAAGGAGAGGGATGCCTACTGGTGAGTTGGTCTTAGTGGGGATTGAGGGTGAGTGAGAGTAAGGGTGTTTGAAATTGAAGGTGAGTGAGACGGAGGATGAGTGAGAGTGAGGATATGTGAGAATGAGAGTGAGTGAGAGTTGAAATATGTGAGACTGAGAGTGATGATGTGTGAAAGTGAGAGTGAGGATATATGAGAATGAGGGCTCCTGAGAATGAGAGTGAGGATATGTGTGAGGATAAGTGAGAGTGACAGTAGTTGGAAATAAGAATGAAGGTGAGTGAGAGTGAGAATGAGAATGAGAATATCTGAGAGTGAGGGTGAGTGAGAGAGGATATATGAAGGTGAGTGAGAGTGAAAGTGTATAAGAGTAAGGGGAGTGATAGTGAGGGTGTGTGTGAGAGGATATGTGAGAATGAAGGAGAGTGAGTGAGAGTGAGAGTGAAGGTGAGTGAGACCGTGGTTGTGTGAGAGAGAAAGTAAGAGAGAGGGTGAGTATAAAAGTGAGAGTGATGGGAGTGAGAGAATAAGAGCGAGAGAGAGAGAGAGAGAGAGAGAGAGAGAGAGAGAGAGAGAGAGAGAGAGAGAGAGAGAGAGAGAGAGAGAGAGAGAGAGAGGAGGGGGGGAGTGAGGGGAAGGGAGAGAGTGAGAAAGAGGGAGGAGAAGAGAGAGAGAGAGAGAGAGAGGGGAGAGAGAGAGAGAGAGAGAGAGAGGAAGAGAGAGAGAGAGAGAGGAGGAGAGAGAGGGGGGGAGAGAGAGAGAGAGAGAGAGAGAGAGGAGAGAGAGGAGAGAGAGTGAGAGAGAGAGAGAGAGAGAGAGAGAGAGAGAGAGAGAGAGAGAGAGAGAGAGAGAGAGAGAGAGAGAGAGAGAGAGAGAGAGAGAGAGAGAGGAGGGGGGGAGTGAGGGTGAGGGTAAGGGTGAGCGAGTGAGAAAGCAAGAGAGAGAGAGAGAGAGAGAGAGAAAGAGAAAGAACGAAAGAAAGAAAGAAAGAAAGAGAGAGAGGAGAGGAGAGGAGAGGGGGGAGTGAGGGTGAGAGAGTGAGAGTGAGAGTGAGTAAGAGAAAGCAAGAGAGAGAGAGAGAGAGGGGGGGGGGGAGTGAGGGTGAGGGTGAGCAAGTGAAAAAGCAAGAGAGAGATAGAGAGAGAGAGAGAGAGAGAGAGAGAGAGAGAGAGAGAGAGAGAGAGAGAGAGAGAGAGAGAGAGAGAGAGAGAGAGAGAGAGAGAGAGGGGGGGGGGAGTGAGGGTGAGGGTGAGCGAGTGAGAAAGCAAGAGAAAGAGAGAGATAGAAAGAGAGGGAGAAAGAGAGAGAGAGAAAGAGAGAGAGAGAAGAGAGAGGGAGAGAGGAGAGGAGAGAGAGAGGAGAGAGAGAGAGAGAGAGAGAGAGAGAGAGAGAGAGAGAGAGAGAGAGAGAGAGAAGGGGGGGGAGTGAGGGTGAGGGTGAGCGAGTGAGAAAGCAAGAGAAAGAGAGAGAGGAGGGGGGGGGAGTGAGGGTGAGAGAGTGAGAGTGAGTAAGAGAAAGCAAGAGAGAGAGAGAGAGAGAGAGAGAGAGAGAGAGAGAGAGAGAGAGAGAGAGAGAGAGAGAGAGAGAGAGAGAGAGAGAGAGAGAGAGAGAGAGAGGGGGGGGGGGGTGAGGGTGAGCAAGTGAGTGAGAGTGAGAGTGAGTAAGAGAAAGCAAGAGAAAGAGAGAGAGAGAGAGAGAGAGAGAGAGAGAGAGAGAGAGAGAGAGAGAGAGAGAGAGAGAGAGAGAGAGAGAGAGAGAGAGAGAGAGAGAGAGAGAGAGAGAGAGAGAGAGAGGAGGGGGGAGTGAGGGTGAGGGGGAGTGAGTGAGAAAGCAAGAGAGAGAGAGAGAGAGAGAGAGAGAGAGAGAGAGAGAGAGAGAGAGAGAGAGAGAGAGAGAGAGAGAGAGAGAGAGAGAGAGAGAGAGAGAGAGAGAAAAAGAAAGAGAGGAGGGGGGGAGTGAGGGTGAGGGTGAGCGAGTGAGTGAGTGAGAGAGTGAGTAAGAGAAAGCAAGAGAGAGAGAGAGGGGGGGGGGAGTGAATGAGAAAGCAAGGAAGAGAGAGAGAGGAGGGGGGGAGTGAGGGTGAGAGAGTGAGAGTGAGTAAGAGAAAGCAAGAGAGAGAGAGAGAGAGAGAGAGAGAGAGAGAGAGAGAGTGGTGGGGGATAGTGTATGTAATCATTTCATATTTGTATTTACTTGATTTAAGCTCTGGACCATATTGAAAAAGAAGGATACAGAAAGAAAGAAAGATTGCAGGATACCACTTACAATTATATTGATTGGCCACATCCTTGATAAACACTCTCTGCATGACTCTCTGTTTGTGTGCGTGTGTCTACATGTGTGTGTTTTTGTTTGTTTGTGTGTATGTTTTTGTTTTGTTTGTTTGCTTGCTTGTGTTTGTGTGTGTGTTTGAGAGAGACTAGAGAGCTAAAACAGATATGGTTTTGCTACCATGACTGTGGTAGAAAATTATTTGTTTTCCAATACCTCCATTTTGCTTGGTTTTAGAAGTAAAACATAAATGTAATTTTTATTTTTATTTTCATCTTTCTGTTTGCTACTTATACCTTGTATCGGTTGCAGTTCTCAGGCAAAGGTTGCAGCCAAGACCATCAAAGCCACCCTGAAGCGACGTGATACAGCTGAACGGTTCCTCTCCCTCCCGGGATTCTCAGAACATGGCTTTGGGGAAGCAAGTGAGTCTTGAGAGAATAATTATGTCTTGACATTGTTTTTGTAACTTTAAAAATTTTCTCCAGGGAAGGACCAGACTGGATACACAAATGTCTTACATAGAATAATGTATCAGCCATTAGGAAGTTTACTTTTTTTCCTGTTTTATGAATGATATGTGAAAATTTGTTTCTTATTGCAGTTTTATTGAGAGGAGCAATTAGCATGTGTAATTGTAAGTGGACAATTTCAGTTTCACTGTACATAGAAGACTTGAAATTGTACTTCTGGTATGGAAACCTTACTGTAGAAAGGTACCATTGTATGTTGATCATCATTGACCCTATTTCTTCTCTTGTATCACTTGTGCCATATGGTGGTAACCAAGTATAATGTACAAATAGTCACTGGTACAAGAGAGCCACAGAACCAGAACTGTCAGTGTTGTATAAACATGTATGGCCTTTTATGTCCAATGTTCAGCTCTGTAAATTTTATATTGATCTTTCTCCCATATGTGTAGTATGACCACTAGACTCCCAATAAAATCTTCCACTACAGTATTAAAGATAGAAATGTTAGATACATGTATTAGGATATACAGTATTTTATTGCATTCTTCATTTGTTATTTCATACTTCATCCAGAGTGCATTGATTATGTAATTGTATATCAGTCTTATAGATTTAGAAATCAGATAGATGAACAAGTAATGTGAAGTAAGCCTATGATTTTGTATGTTTTCATTATTATAAACATTTAATGTTTGTCTAATAGAAAGTATTAGATGCACTTTATCCATTGAGATGGCTATTGTATAATTGAGGAAAACTATTGTGATATGTGTCATTCCTGTAGTCACTATACAAGATAGTATTTAGCATAATATTATGTTATTTTGCAGTAATGACCCCCACGGAATTCTGATTTTGTAAAGAATTTATGTATATTTTCATTATTTTTCTGTTGATATTTATTTCATGAAATGTAAGCAATGAATTGAATAGTATTAGATATTGTGTGCTCATTCATAGAAACAGAATTATTTTATAGCAAGATTTATGGGTATTCACTTGGTCCATTTAGTTTGGCATGATTTTTTTTTTTTCTTCTTCTTCTTCATATCTTTGATTAATTTGTTTTAGGATGAATGACAGTGTAGAAAGTTAAAATTATCTTATTATTAATTGATTTCTGCACCTCAGCTCCAGAGAGGTCAAGAAGACAGTATCGGGAGCGCAAAAGATCCATGGATCGGCAGAGAACCTTTGAGAGAGAGTGGAAGCTCTCAGAAGTTGAGAATCTGTCAATTATCATGAATGCAGCAACCACAGCTGATGCAAATGATGAGCGATGTGAAAGTTTGCCACCACATTGTGCTGCAGTTAGGGTATGTTGAACTTGACTTTGAAATGTCTTCATCTTTTTTTCCAAGTTGTTAATTTCATGAGAAATGTCATTCATTTCTGAAGACATATAAGAAAGCATAAAATAGATAGCAAAAAAGCATAAATAAGGGAGTGAATTTTTGAACCAGTAATAATGCACTTTATGTCTGGAAAGATACTATACAATTTTCTTCTTTGTCAAGTATGATTGTGTGATCAAAGTTCCAAATTGTAAGATTTGCTTTTGTCAAACCCATTCTCTTGATAATGTTGAATGTTAAATTTTATATTGATATGACAAATATGTTGCATGAAATGTAATAAACTGTAATTTCAGGTTGATTCAAGATCACGATACATGAGTGTCTCCAGCCGTAGATTAAGCGAGGATGATGATGGTGATCAAACTGATTGTTGTCGTAAAGTTTCTACTGCAGAATGTCCACAAGATCGTTTGAGTTACTTCGCAAAACTTCAAAGTTTGATTAAAACTAGTACGCAAGAAGTTCCTGTCCATCAACGCCAGGTAAGGACCTGAAATAGCCAAGGGAGGTTAAGCCCTAAGGATAAGCTTGCAATTTGTGGAGAATGTTATTTCACTACAGAAAGTAGACATATTTTTTTCAGACTTACTTTTTGTGTGTTGTTCTTGATAATTTACTTACCATAAGGACTAATTTCATCTTATTACTTTTTCTTGGGTTACTGAAAAGCAAATGATGATTTTTTTATGGCTACAGCTAATAAGTTGTTCCATATGTGCATTGTATAGTTATGAATATATCACAGTACTTTTTTCATGTTTTTGTAAGAATAAAAGCAAATACAATTTACTGAATGTGTACTTGTTCATCAACAGAGAAGTGAAGAGGAAGTCCTGTACCAGCAGGAACTCCATGAGATGTTGTGGCTAGAACTACAAGCATGGCATGCGGGTCAAGATTCCAATTCCTATGATATCTATTTAGTTAATCAGAGAAAGCAGGTAACAATTTTGAGATATTCATTTCAAGGTTTTAGATTAGTTGGGAAAATCAATGTGTTGTGTACAATTTCAAGAGCAAGTTTTCCTATTTAATTCAGATTGCCTCATTCTGTATGTATAATTTTGTTTAAAAAAAAGCTGTTGAAGAATCTTCAATTGATATAGAATCTAATATATTAATGTTTTTTCCTCTCTTTTTTTCAGGTTTTAGATGTTATTAATGAAGTCCTCAATTTTACCTTTGATTCAAACTGTACAGAGAAGCACCAAGAGGAAGTAGATGTAAAGATTGCAACTGTTGATGAGCTCCTCTATGCAGGGGAGTTAAGGATCCAAGGCATACCTGTTAGCACCTCTGACTCCACAGATGGTGTTGGTCCAAGTAGAATGGCTGGGGGAGAGGACGACTGTAGTGGTTGTCTCTCTATCTGGTGCAAGATATGTATGGATAAACAAACTGAGGGGCTCCGACAAGTGGCAAAGCTGTTGAAGAAATTAGACTATGTGGAATCTCTATTTCCTTCAACCAAAAAGCTGGCACTCCATTTTCCCGAGTGGGAGTACACTGACTTTGTCAACCGTTACATGGCTTTGTGTGTTTGGTACAATGCTACGGTGCAGTTGAGAATGAAGATTGAAGTCCTTGGGAAACTGCTTGGGAACATGACATCAGCCCTTATTCCATGGCCTACCTTCAGCACCAGCTTTACAGGTGCTGCAACACCAACTTCAAGTTACGATTCAGGAGTCCCACAAGCCACACACTATGATGAACCTTCCCAAGAGAAAGAAACACACATAGAAAAGTCTGCATCTGTACGTTTTGTGATAGACTGTGATAAATCAGATGCTAGCTCAAACCCCTCTGATTCAAACAATTCAACTGATTCAGGTCATACCACTGGTAGTACTAACAGTGGTCTTTTGATGCCTCCTGCACCAGCCCATCCTCTAGGGGGACTAAAAAGATGTCTCAGTGACATTTTTGTGGAAGCAAACCCTTACAGGTGAGATTTGTGTTTTTGATAATAATTCTTTAATAAATATTACTTTAGTTTATTTTCTCACCAGCTTCATTATTATTTTAGGTTGTTTGTTATTGGTTTGAGGAACCTAGGATTTGTAAATTTTTAAATAACACACTATAATTTGGTACATAATTACTTAAACCAACAAATATGAATTTACTTTATTAGATCCCCTAAAAGTACTTTGTTAACCTCTTCCTCACCTTCACAGAAAATATGTAGAAAAGCTCTTAAGAACAAAAGGCATGAAAAAGACATTTGATAAGGTAGCTGAGGTTATCCGCGATGTGATGTCTCGCACCATATGCATTTTAGAAGAGCCTCGTCATTCTGTGCGAGACTCAAAGCTTCAAAAGGTTTGTGATTTTTCATTTTCTTTAGTTGATTCATAGAATATGGACTACTCAGTAAGGCCTATAAAGTGAACTATTTATTTAGGATCTAGGGATCTTTTTTATTGCACTCGAATGTCATAGGAAGTAAAAGTCTGTTTACCCAAGAATGACTTTAACCCATTCCCGACGGGGGATTTCTAGCCTAGAATGTCCAAATGCCGGGGCTTTCGAATTATTAGGCCTAAATTAAATGAATAGCTGGCACAATACTGTGCCGCCCGGCAACTGGGCTTTTGAATGCGCGGTACACATGCTGTACCACCCGTCCTGTGTGGGTTAATACCAAAAAAATATATCAAGTGTATCTTCTTTCACTATGGTATTTTTATGCAAAAATATTATACCCTGGTTAGATAAATAGTATAAGATAATAAAGAGTTATATAGCCAACTTTTCAGCAAAAGATATGTACTTTGAAAAAAAAGATCTATCGGACACTATAGAATTAAGTAGATTTACTAACATTCTAAATGGAAAGGCAATGAGGTTTATCCTGATCATTTTACTTTATTTTGATAGAGTTATAGTGTGCTCTTTGTGTTTTTTTGTATTGAAATTATCTTTGTTTTGTTTTATTTTTCACATGTATCACAAAGTATGTAACTTGTTAAAACTGGATAATTTTGAGTACCTTTTAAATAGCATGCCTGTCTTGAATGCATAAATCATCATAAGTGTTTTATAACAGTAAACCAACAAAACATTGGTAAAAGAGAAGGAAAAAAGTCAGTTAACCCATTCCCGACGGGACCAATCCGGCTTAAAAAGACCAAAATTCCGGGACTCTTGAACGCATAAGCCTAACGCGTCGGGATTCTCTGCCGCACTGGCCACGAGCCAGCGCTGTGCGCTGGCTCCACCCGCATGCCGGGTTGGACAAAATAACGCGTCTCCGGCGTGTGGCCCAAAAACCACTAGACGTGATATCTAGTCACCCGTCGTTAACAGGTTAATCCAATAATGACACAGAGGTTTTTTTCTCCCACTTGACACAACCCCTGGGTATTTCAAAATGTGGAGGCCTAACACCTCTGGCTATTCACCCCATAAGGCAGCAGGCAGCTGCTACACGCATAATCATCCTGCATACCTACCATACAAAAAGCCATGACATAAGGAAGATCATACTTGCAACTGAGGGCAAATGTTTACCCATTGCCGACAGGGTGCCTAACGACCTAACTTGTTCTTAACCCAATGATGACGGTGTGTCTTCTTTCACTATCTAGGCTACACACCAGTGTGACGTTCCCGATGCAATATTGCATAGGCCCGGCGTAGGGGGTTGCCACTTCTCGCCAGGCCTGTCGGGATTGGGTTAAGGTGGGCGGTCTATGACACAAGCAATGGGGAAAGGGTTTTCTCCACCCTCCAGGTAGCGCAGATTAGCCCAAACAATATTTTTCCACAAATCCATTATAAAATGCGGGTTTAGGCTGACTTTGGAACCCTGTAGCTCTAGAGCTAGCACCATTACAGCAATAATACTTCATGGCTGTGTGCATGCTTCAACTGTGAGCAGATCCCGATGTCGCGTCATTGATGCATTGACTTCCGTCTTTTAGTTCTAATTGGTGCCGACATGTATGTCATGATACTCGTACACAATAGGTTGATACTAAATAATGTTCATTTTTTTCTTTTTATTATTCTTATTCTTCTTCAGCAAGTTGTACTGAAATAGGAAAAATGGAAATCCTCTGTTAAACCTGAATAAGAAACAAAAAAGATATGATTATTTTGGATTATATTCCTTGTTTGTTTTTTCCAGAATGCAACAGACATACCAACAATGGCACTAGCTGAAAACTTAGAAGAACTGAGTAGATACGGACCATGGATTCCAAGGTTTGGAAAAATGGAGCTTCCTCCCTTCTATGCAACGTTCATTTTCTTAGCTTCAGTGTCACTTCAGATGATGAGGGAGTGTCTGAAGCTTAGACTTGAACAGATGCCAGAAAAACCATCCAGACTTAGTATTAAAGAGGTGTGTATTCTGTTTACATTTCTTTTATGTAAAAATGAATATTAAGTAATTTTAGTTAGTTTTTTTTTTGTTTGTTTTTTTATGTTTTATATATTTTTGTGTATCTTTGTATCTATACACATAGCTATATCTATATGTATTTTCACATACAAAGATGACTGCTCTCTCCCTCCCCATACAAAATCCAAAGCCTCTGAAATATTTCAGGAAGCATTTCAATGCGGTCTCTAACCTAGATGAAATATTTCAGTATGAGGCAGGGATGAAGACATGTACAGATATAGTTATTGTTGTATACAGTCCATTTGTCTATTAATGAGAACCCTTTGTATTCTTCAGCTTATGAGGGAATTCAAAGAAGGAGTCAAGTTTGCAGTTGTAGTGAGGCAGAAGTACCTGAGGGCTTGCCATGCTCTCTTTGGCAGCCTTTCTCCACCTCTTCGAGATAATCTAGAGTTTCGCCAAACACAAGCAATTGAAGAGCTAGATGCCAATATAAAGAGAATGTTAGAGGTTTGTACCTTGGGACTCTCACTGCTATATGACATTTCTACAAATGGGAGTGATTGCAGATTTTTCTTTTTGTGATAATTTGATTTAAGTTAACCTTTTTCTAATCAGGCAGGAATCATGTTGAAATTTGATAGATATATATATTATATATATATATTTATATATATATATATATATATATTATTGTTTGTATATATATATATAAATATATTTATATATATATATATATATATATATATATATAAATATAAATATATATATAAATATATATATATTTAGATGGTGTTAACAATTTTTTTTTTTAATGATAGTGTCCCAATGAGATTTATTCAGCTTTTATTTTTGTGTTATAGTTGTAGCAACAATGCTAGCTTCATCTTTAATTTACAGGTCTATCTGGAGTGGCTTGATCAGTTTGTGTGTATGTTGCACCGCGAGCCTCATGCATCGGGTCTTCAGCGGAATTTCCTCCAAGAAGAATGGCGATTTGTCCAAGCAACATGTCCTCACGTTAATGAGGGGGACAGTTTAGCAGCAACAAGATTTTGGTAAGTTGAGAACAAGAAGTTATAAAGTTAATTGCATTTTTTTTGTTGTTTTTTTCAGATAGCCTTTCCTTCAATAAAGGGGGAGGTTATGAAATGGATCTTTAATTCTAACAATCTGTGTTAAGTATCTGGTAAAAGTGTTTATGCATTTCCATGGTTACCTTAACCCTTCCTCAACGGGCATTTTTGGAGTCAGATCACTCTGATGTTGCATCTTTCTTTTTCTTGAACTTATGAGCTATTTATTCCTTCAGTTATGATAATCTATTATACCAAATGCTAAATAGTATCACTTTGCTAATATATCATATGTACATTCATATTTCGTACCATAAATCTAGAAAATGATAGAAAACACATGCCCAGCTCAGGCTGAACATCTTCACATGTGGCCCATCTTGGAAGGATTAAATATCTTTGCCTGCAACAAATTCTAGATAGGTAAATAATTGCCTAAATTAATTCTTATATTACCATACATAATGTAGCAGTATGTGCTCATATGTTACCTTCTCCATGTAAAATTCATCTTTATTGATGTTTATGTTTTGTAATTTTTCAATGTTATATTTGACCTTATTTTCACATTACCATCAAAACTTTATTTTTGTTCACAGCAACATAGCTTGTCACATGCTGTGTAGTGTGGGCGATTTCATTGATACAGGAATCGACGATCAGATGGCAGCCATGCAAGATTCTACTTTGGAGAATTTTGATGAGGATTTTGATGAGGATGACATGGATCAAGATGATATCCAGAAGTGAGTTTTTAAGTCTCTGATCAATTGCTCTATTTTACCATTGTGCAACTGTTTTAGCACAAGGCTTGAAGTCAAGAATTAGACTGCCTTTCAGTACTTTTGATTAGGTAAAGTTTGTCTATAGCAAAACTCATTGATATGTTGTGTCAGTCAATATACTTTATATTATATCTCTAGTTTTGTAAATCCTCTGTGTGTGGGTGTGCATGTGTGTGTGAGTTTATTGATAGTTTATTAATTGAAACATATATTATCCATTGTAGGAAACGACTGCTTCAGAGATGTAGAGCACTTCAAGTACTGTTAGCTGAGACACGTGAGCGAGCCTTAAGAGCTGCAGGGTTAGCCAAGATGCTAAGGAAGGACTTAGAGGTTGCTGCAGAATTCCAAATCAACTGCAAGCCTGCTGTGGTGCTGAGCAGATTACGGGAAACAGGGCACATCCGAGTGATTGCACCACACAGCCAAAACCACTTCATATTTGTACCAGGTGGGTAATCTATGGATTCTTGATTATGATGATTTGATAAAACAATGTTGCTGAATTTCTTTGATTTTTCAGTAGTGCTTACTGTTTTAGACATAAATACAATCACCCATTCCTATATCTTTACCTCACTAGTATTATAATCACTGGTTACCTTCATAAAATTCTCTTGCAGCTCGTATTAAGGACAAGAAGGAATACATCTGGCACTTACTAGACATGAGAGTCGGTGGGATTGGCATCGAGCATGAATCGGATGAAGAGGGAGGGTATCTGGTCCTTATGAGGTGTGACGAGGGGGACAGTCTTCACAATTTGTGGACTGGCGATCTGATCAAGATAGAACCTACAGCAGATTGCACAATTACACTTTCTAGAGTACAGGTGATTTGACTCTCAATATTGTAATCTTTTTTTTATAATTATACATTAAACTAGAATAAGTTGGTTCAGATCATGTGTCATAACAATATTTATTATTTGTTACTTATTTGTTGAATGTTGATTGTGAATATGTATTTTTTCAGTTAGCAGCTATAACTTCATTTTAAAAAAATGAGAGGAAAGAAAAAATCAAATAAAAATGCTACAATAAGCTATCTATTCCAGGTGACAAGTATTATGGTGGTAGTATCTACAGGGACAATGCTCGTGCCAGTCCGGAGAGAATTTCTTCACTGTATGGGCAACACTGTCCTTTTAGTGCATGACCAGACAACACCCAACAAAGCCATTACTCATTCCATTGATGAACTTAAGGTTAGAACATCTTGTCCATTAGAATGCTTTTTACCATAGACTGGATTACTGCAAAAAAAGTTCTTTCATCGTCTTTTTCCTTTATTATTGCATCATATTCTCATTTCAGAAAGAGGCTCTAGAGCTATGTAGTAGTCTCAAGAAGAATATACAACAGGTGGAAAGTATGACAGATCTAGAGCTAGTGATGCCGAGCTTAGAAGATGGAGAACGGCGTCAGCTTCATTTAGTAACCAGAGATGTGGTTCACCAGTACTTCATGTTTGGCTTTGAGGTATGCCAAACAATAACTCATGCAGGTTATGTAAAGATACCTATTATTATGCTTTTCCATTGACTCAAAAGATATGATCACACTAGTGTTTTCTGCATACAAAAAATAAAAAGTATGGCTACCAGCATTATCCATGAGAAACCTGTTTCATAATTCAGGTGAGAGCTAAGTCTCAGTGAATATTAAATTTTACTAGGAGATTGTGGAAGGTATCAAATATAGTCCAGCTCTTGGATTTTTCATACCAGATATTAATGTTATGATAAGCTTGATTTCTTGAGCATAGATATTGTACTTAATCTTACCTTAGTTGTGTTTTATACTTTTTACTATATTGTGTGATACTTTATGAATTAAGATTTCTCTCATGTTATCTTCTCTTCAGTATCACAAAGATGTCACTCGTCTTGTCACTGGTCATCACCGTGCGTCCGTAGCACCACTTCTGGTTGATCTTGCTCGAATGTGGATGAAATTTGTCCAGAGTCATTATTCAGAAGGAAGAGGCAGGCGTCCAAGATGGTCAAACGCAGGAGTCGAGTTCATTGTTTTTGTCTGTGACCCACACAATACAAGGCATCTCAAAGATGAGGAATTTGAGGTGAGAGTCAGCTGGAATATTCCTTTATTATTACTGTCCTATGTCATCTACATTGAAGCCTATTAGTGCACCTGATTTACTATGAAAGTCAGAGTTAACATTACATATCCATAATTATCACAAATATCAAACCTTTTTTTGTAGAATTTCCGAGGAGAAATCGAGAGGTGCCTGGTGTACATAGAAGGGAAAGCACCTGAGGTCAGCCAGCCAGGTACACCATTGACTCCAGTACTGCCCAGACACCACTTCAGGTTGGTCACATGATTGATTAAAGTTCATTCATAAATTCAAGGGTCAGATAAATTTAGTTAGTCAAGTTACCTTGATGAAGGGTAAAGAATGAATGAATGAATAATAATGTATATCTGATTACAATAGGAGAAGGCAACTCAGTGTAGAAATGTTCAGAGAGGAGAGTGGGTCTTGAATAATCTGATTACTGAAGCACATCTTTAAATGTAATGCATACACTGAAGGTTTTCTGAAGTTTTATGCAAGTGTGGTTATAGTAAGGTAGATATATCACTACAGGATTTTTATTTTTGTCATCTGAAAATTAGATTCATCATTGAATTTAGAGAATGGGGATCTAAGGTATCTGCTAAAATTTGATGGTTGCTTTTAGCAGAAAAGTGAAAGATATTCAGAATAGAGAAGTGGATGTAAATAGGATATTAGAACATCAATATTGAGACTTGTACCAATCATGAAGTCAGGTTTGTAACTTTGTATATATATATATTGTGTTTATATATCAGCAGTAAAATATGATATCAAAACTGTTGAATTTATAATTGCTTTTATTTTGAAGATGATATTTTCTCATATTTTCAGTTACATCATAAGTCGCATGTATAATAATTTAAACGTTCATACCATAGAGCATACTTGTCTTGCATGGTCATGCCTGAAAGCATGTTAAGCTTCTCATTTTAATTCCTCAGATTAAACTTTTTGAAGAGCTTGCATTATTTAACAAACAGTAGATCAAGCATATCTTTTATAATAGTTTTATTGCACTTTGAAACTCATCCACTAAGTTAAATTTCTCTCTTGTTGGTGCCTCCAGCAAACATCTTACAGGGACCTGTTTAATCACACATATACATGAATCACAAAAATAAGGTGTCCTTTTTTTTTGCACTCTCTCCCTCAGCCTCTTTCCGAGCTCACTTTATGAATTTGGTTTTGGGATATAACAAAACATCCATCATGAATTGGATTTACATCTTAAAAACATCCTAAAAGTAATTTTTACTTCTCTCAAAGACATGGACTTTTGACAAATATGAAGCAGATGAATTGATACAAAGAATAATGTCAGGAACACTGGTCTTGTAAAGAAAACTTGGTCCACATTCTTAGAAGTGCTTTAAGCATGCCATATTGCATCATTTTATTTTACTTTTCTTTTTAAATTTTCCTGGGGTTTGTTATAGCTTAATGTTGATCTTGGAAAAAAAAAAAAATTCTTTCCTGCTAATTATGATAAAAGAATAATGAAAACTGAGCTCCTTGAATTTTAGGTCGTGCTCAATTTTCATTTGTATTGCTTTTCAAAATCAGTTTGACTAATTGCAAATTCACAGAAAAAAAGATAAAACCTAATCATGTTATATTATGAAGCAACTTGTTATTTAGGGTCATGTTGATTTTCCTTTTTATAGCATGTCAAAAAATGTTAGACATTACATATTGAAATTAAACTGACAAGAAAATGTTTATAAGAATGAAGATGTAGCTTGAAAAGCCCAGCACATTGGATTTCAGCTCAGAATGGCAGGAATGATACTGAACTAACATCACAATTTATTTATCTATTTCTCTATTGGAAGAAAGGCTCACTACGCATTTTTGAAGTTTGACTGAAAAGGTATGAAAACAGAGAAGTTCACTGCTTGGCATGCATCCTCACAAAGATCTATTCTCATTCTCTGCACACCCTCACACAAGTGTCAAGTAGATTGTTAATTGTAAGAGAGGAATAGGACTCCAATCTGTTCAACCAAATACTTTCACTCGAAAAGAGGAATGAACTGAGATGGCACCTGATGCAATCTTCCTCAGGTCTTCTTCCACGTCATCCATGGGCTATAATGCACCAGAGAGGTCCCTGTCCACACAGTCCTCCCAGAGTGATTATTCCCCTGGGGTGAATCCAACTGACAGCCCGCTCCTAAGGTGGGCAACAGGCAGAGCCAGATTTGCCTTGGAGGACAGCAGATTGGCAAGATCTGCTGACTTGATGTGTTATAAATATGTTTTTGGTCTTCAGTACAAATACGAATATATATATATATTTGTATATATATGTATATATATATATATATATGT
>NW_028234433.1:13175937-13178437 GCF_977035675.1 Penaeus japonicus
GCAGTAACTAGTTTCTACTGCTACAGTTGTTTTTCAATAATTTCCGCATAGAGAAGATTATTTAGTTCACAGAAAAAAAGGCTTAATAGTATTGTAGAAAGAAACAGAATTCCTGGGAGATCAGAGGATCAGATGATAGGTATGAAAAAAAAAGAAGATAATAACATTAATCAGATCAGATCCAGATGACTCATTTTCCGAGGGGAAGACTAATAACTTTGTTCCTCAAATGCCCACCAATCACAGAAAAGCCAATAGAGCGTGTGCGCAGAAAAATCACAGAAATGGACATCGAGATAGACGAGGGTCTGCGTGAGGACGAGGTAATTGGCAGGGTCTCCGATACGCAGCGAGACAAGATCCACTTCAAGCCCCGCAGTGTCAGCTTTTCATGGCAGAGAGGTTTCAAGATTGGTAAGTGTATGTCTGTATTGACTTTCCTCTATTTTAGGTGTTGTTTCATGACCATAGAATGATAGGTTTTGATTTAATTTCCTTTCTTATTCCTGTTTAGTCTTTCATGTGTTATCAATTGTACGCCCTTTTTTCTTCTTTCTTTCTGTTCTTTCTTTTTCTTTCTTTATTTTATTTTATTTTATTTTATTTTATTATTTTTTTAAGCAGTAAAATATAGTAAATTGTTAAATAACTAAGATTAATTGTGAATATTTGTCTTCCTTTTTTTCAAGTTTAGTTTTTTTTTATTACGATTATTATCATATCATAATTATCATCATTATCATCTTCATTCCTTCAGTCCTTCCCACCTGATTTCTCACACTTTTAATAAAGTGTTTTTACAGTTTTCATAAAGGCTGTATCTGAGGTAACATAGAAATAAACATTATATTATTTTTATATTTAAAGGCATTACATTATATTGCCACAACAGTATGCTAATATGTAAGTTGGCCAACATATATTTTACATTAGTCATTTTTCATTAAAGTTGAGAAAAATAGAGTATAGTAATCTGTCTTATCATGGAATGAGTTAAAGTAATTTCAGTTGTTCCAGAAAAGATTAGTGAAGAGAGAGTCTAGTCAGCATTGTAAAGAATCTTGTTCAGAGCTTATCGATCACGAGTTTGGTCATTCAAGAAATTTCCTTCATTACCGATCACACCTTAAGAACATGAAGATCAGCAGTGGAGGGGCAAGTCAAGGTGGTCATGTCATCTAAGAGAGTGGGTTCAGCGACGTGGGTCAAAGGTCACAGAATGGAGTGAATGTACTATCCATCGTAGGCTGAGTAAGGATCGTAGCCATTGTAAGTGGAGTAAGGGTCGTAGGGTTCAGGGTCGGAGTGAATCTCGTCCTCCTCCTCTTGGGGAGATTCCACAGGCCTGCAAGGGAGAGAAAGGAAGTGCATTTTTCTTTTTTTCTTTTTTTTTTTGGGGGGGGGGTCAAAAGCATCAGTCTCTAATTGAAAAATTGCACTGAACCACGTTGCTCTAAATATAGAACAAAGTTTCCTTGTGACAAGTGTAGGGAAAAAGTATGAACGAGACTGAATTACATTCTGTAGAAGATATAAAAAAATCGGAACGCGTTAATTACATTTCTTGGGCAGTGAAGTAGTTTAGTCTCATCCATATTTTTTTTCTACTCCACACATTTACGCAAGAACACACATGTCACACACGAGAAAAATATTTTATGATAAGTGGTACTCAAGTGTTACCGGGCTGTGGTGGTGGAGCTCTTAATTGCATCGATGTCCTTGAAGACTGGGCGGCCCACGCTGCCCCCGCGGCGAACCATCATGCGGGAGCGCCACAGGGAGTAGCGCGGCCCACGGAAGTCGTACCAGTAGAGGCCGGAGTACTCGTGGTCTGCTGGGACAGGCCCGTGCAGGTAGCGCCCGTTGAGGTTGCTGTTGGAGGATGTGGGCGAAGATAATAGTCTGAAGGGAGAATGCGGGTTGGGGTGAATATCCGCACCGCAGGATATGTTGAGCTTGAAAATGTTTGCCCAGTTATTCCAAACAGTGCCGTCCTTCGTTTACTTTCCATGTGAAAACGTTTGTGGTCCAGCTGTTTGGGTTTTTTATACACTTTGCCTCTTTTAGAATGGACAGAACTCGCGCTTTTCGTTCTTGTCAAGTCAATTAGGAACGGGATGATACAGAGTGGAGTTCCAGTATTTACATTGATCGTAAATGCTGGAATCTAGACGCAATAGCCAATAACGAGACCTTTCTACAATGAATGAAAATGATCATTTGATGATAATGTGAAAACTACATCGATAGAGAGTAAATTTCATGGACGGCTATGACGAAAGCGTTTAGCAGGATACGCGAGTCACAGTCGGAAACTGACCTCGTGTCGCAGGCTCTGTACCACCAGGCCCCCATGTGGTCGCGGGCGCAATTCCTCTCGGGCCAGGCGTCGTTGTCCACGTCAATGGTGCTGAAGCGCCGGCCCACGTGATATCGCAGAGAGTCGCCTTTGGAGTCAACAGAAAGTCAGTGATCTCATAAGTAATTACTTGTATAT
>NW_028234433.1:13213437-13215937 GCF_977035675.1 Penaeus japonicus
ATTATAACTATTTACTATGTGAATTGTATCTCATATTCAAACAGCAATGAGTATGTAATCTGTTAGTGTATAGGGTCTCTGATTTTCCTGAACGTTTCTTTTTATCCATTAAACGAAATTTTATATATATTTTTTATATATACTCGATACAGCAAATTCTTAGAGCTCACTTATCAGCTGTACCAAACACCACGAAACCTGACTTCGAAGCAACGAAGACTCAACCAACCGAGGCGAAAAAGAGAGAAGGAGGGAGAAGAGAAGGGGAAAGGAAAGGAGGAAGGATCTGATCCTTCGCGTCGTTCGCGCGTTCCACCAGCCGGCTTCCGCGCATCCTCGCGGCACCCTCCCCATTTTCGAGTTCACCGTTGGTCCTGCTTGTGGGTGGCGACCTCTTGCTTCATCTGACTTCCAAGCGCCCAACAGATACGCTTGCCGGAGCACACCACTTTGCACTTTCTTTTTTCACTCCATTCAAGGGCAAGTGAACTCACTAGTAAGCCAGTCCCCGTAGAGGAAGAGGAAGGGGCTGAGGGCACGGAGAATCCACATCGAGTAACTCTGGGTCGTGATGATGAACTTGGCGAAGCCCGTGCTGTAGGGCTGCCCCAGGTACCAATCCGTCCATGTCGCCGGGTCCTGCTCCTCATACGGCACCTGGAGGAGGGAAGGAGGGTGTTTTGGGATGAGGACGGTGTCTGGGGCGAGTGAATACGTGTTTAACGAGATTCCGAGCACTAGTGACTTCTCCAGATTCTTGCTACAGTTAGTAATTTGATATACGATTCTGATATTTTGCACTGCATTGTATTGAGAGATTTTCACTCGTAAAAGACGGCATATTCAGCCGTTGGTTATTAAATATAAATGTGTAAATGTAGATGATTTTATTAAAAAAAAAAAAACTAAACTAAACCGGATTACAACCATATCCTATAGACGCATGGCAAAGTTCGTTCAAAAGATAAATAACTGATATTCAATCAAAGAGATGACCGCAGATTAACCAATACTGGAAGCTGTAAAATTAACACGATCTGAGATCCTATCACGATTATGAGAGCGGTTCCGCTTGCCCCCACCTCTTTAATTGTGATGACATAACATTTTGACCGAATCAAGGTTAGGACGAAATCTCGAGGCAAAAGGACGTCGAACATGTGACAAGCAACACAGTAAATACAGGCAAGATATTCGCTGAAGAAATGTACGCCTACACCCGGGCTACTCAACTGGCGACCCGCGTCTGAATCCGGACCTTGTGAATGTTGTGGCTGGACCCCAGGCTCCAGGTAGATCAATTATAATAAATAAACATAAAGGTTTTCCATTGGTCATCTTTATACGTATAAATAAGTGATAGATTGGATAATGAAATGAATAAAAATCATATGATTTTTACTTTCATGTTTGCAGGTAAAATATCTATCCGGACTTCTGCATGCAATGGAACTTGTCAAACTGGACCTTTGTTGATAATAGTTGAGTAGCTCTGGCGGGGGGGGGGGGCATACAGCATAGTGAGTGAGTGACTAGATAGATAGACAGCGTAGCTGAGAGAGAGAAAGAGAGAGAGAGAGAGAGAGAGAGAGAGAGAGAGAGAGAGAGAGAGAGAGAGAGAGAGAGAGAGAGAGAGAGAGAGAGAGAGAGAGAGAGAGAGAGAGAGAGAGAGAGAGAGAGAGACCATCTACTGAGCACAAGACAATTCGGTTTCAGAGATCAGCATCAGACCTTCTTCTACGCTTCACAACAATCTGGGACCAGTCCTTTGTTATTACACTTTCCAAGTACAGGTGCTTTCGATAAAGTGTGGCATAAGGGGGGGCTGTGACAAAGTTGGAGAGTTTCGGCAGAGATGGTAGCATACTGATGTTGAATGAGAACTGCCCCAAGGATAGAACACTACGTGCAAAAGTTAAAGGCCATGCTTCCAGCAAGTGTCGTCGGCACACTTATGTGGAACGTATATTCTAATGATGTCTTACAACTCATCACTGAAGCTTATGCTTATGCTCATGACTGCTCCCTCACATTCAGCTGCGATGCTCATAATCATACAAACGTAGTTAAACATATAACCAAAACACTCGACCTTGTTATCACATGGGGCGGTAAATAGCAAGTCATATTGGCATATTGGCATCAGACAAAAACCCAAGCAATGGCTATTTCTAGACGCCAGGTACCTGAAAATATTCGTGTAGTCATCCTAAAAGTAAAGGAATAAGCCATCAATATTTAAAAAAAATATTCTTGTCGTCCAGATAGATAATCATCTTATCTTCACAAGTCATGTTAAGGAATTAGCTAAGAATGCAACAAGAAAGCTAGCCTTTATCACTCCTATATTTGATAGCAAAGGATGCACTATACTCCACAATACACGAGTCCGCTCTTCACCTCTCACCCGGATGTCTTGCCCACCATCTCATCTCGCTGCACTTGATGATACAGAGCCAAAAGACTAGTGAAAATGAAGGCACTAGAAAATGACCCGCAA
>NW_028234433.1:13223437-13233437 GCF_977035675.1 Penaeus japonicus
GCATATCTTGCGCATATTCAGCCTAGTCGCACTTGCTACTGTTTTGTTTTGTTTTGAATTCTTGGCCAGATAGATAGATAGATGGATAGGTAAATAGATACATATAGAACTGATAGTTAGTTAGGTAGATTGAATGATTGATAAGTAGATAGATATAAATACAGAAATTGGTAGATATATAGTAGGTATGAATACAGGCATGGCTAGAAAGACGAAGATATACAGATGTAATTATAGACATAGATATAATTACGTAGAGATTTACGTGCATAAGTAAACGTTTGTATGTGTGCTCAATATCTTTTTATTATACTGCTATCTGAGACTTAATCTGTGTTGTAATAGATTGCATGAAATCCATATTAGCTCATTATATGTGACATACATATGACAGTTTTATGGGAGAACATACACTAGTTTTTTTCAAAGAAAATGTGAAGAGGAGATGAGCGAGAGCAACTTTCGTGTCGTTGGTCTCTGAAGCTGGTGCTTGATAAAGACCGTCAATGGGCGCCCAACAAAATATTTTCTTTCCTGTTGGTGCTAGGAGAGAGTGGTGCCATTTGTCTGTGATATAAACTAACCCATTTGGGTAAATGTTATGGTATTTGTAGTGATTACAATGATAATTATCATCATAAGTCACTAAACACCTGTTACTCATAGTGGGAAAAAGAGAACGCAGCACTTCCCCTTAGCGTTAAATACATCATGACGAGTATTGTTATGTATGTCATGACCTGTCATCAGAATCAAAAATCAATCAGTATAGATTCCTTGTAAATAGTTTGTTCCTTTGAAATATTCCTTGCTTTAGCTAGCATCATTAGAACCATGATGAATGACAATATTTCAATAATCTTATTTTGTGTAGTGTTATTTTCTGCAACAAGAACCATTTATTAAGAAAAGTATCATGTCCGTCCCTCGTAACCACACCACTAACTCAAGATGTTAGTTTTCATAATCTTAATGGATGATACAGCTTAAGAATTGGTAAAATAACCTTGGCAAATATGCATAGTCATAGGGGAAATCATAAAGACCATCATTAAGGGAAGACGTGGTGTCACACTTACAGTGGAGAATTTAATTCCTTGACAAATTAATATATGAGACTTATTTCCTGATATATAGCTTGATAAATTCAAACTGTCTGATACTATGAATTCCTCATTATATATCAATGTAAAGGAAATTAAGAACTGTCTACTGTTGGCACTTTCTATTAAACAATGATCTCGTACCTTGCCTTAATTCAGTCTTCAGGTCAGTAATGCTCGAGCTATACACTGGCCTATATATGACCCTTATCTTCTCAATTATACAAAGAATCTACTGGTTATTGCAAAAGCAAACTTGAAAGAAAAAAAGAAAAGTTATTATCCTTGATATTGTGCATAATGAGACCCTTGGTAGTCACATATACTGAATACATATGTAAACTACAAAAAAGTAATACAAGAATGTCTTTTTTTTTAAAGAAGGCATGCTGTGTGGTAAATTTCTGTGAGCAAGGTAACAAACATGCCTATTCACATGTATCAACACATACATGTAACTGTACACGCTCAGACAAAACCAACATGTGCTCACTTTTTTTTTCCCCACTTGAGTTTTGTAGTAAATCTCCTTTTCTTGTCTTTACAAATACTGAATGTGATTGGAAACTCCAAATGATTATAGCAAGCACATATTTACATAGTAAAGGTATTGAGAAGTTGGTTATCACATTTGAAAAAAAACAGGTACCTTATTTAATTAACCCACACAGGACGGGTGGTACAGCATGTGTACCGCGCATTCAAAAGCCCAGTGGCCGGGCGGCACAGTATTGTGCCAGCCATTCAATTGATTTAGGCCTAATAATTCGAACGCCCCGGCATTTGGACATTCAAGGCTAGAATTCCCCCATCGGGGATGGGTTAATACTAAATTGATTTTCTTCATTCTAACAGACAGCCTAACATCAGATATGAGCAGTTGCATTGTATGGTCTCCCAAGTATTTTTTATGAAATGTTTGTGGGGTGGATTTTATACATTTGGGCATACTACATGTCATCAAAAATATAATTATACTAGTACTGTACCAGAAGTAGTAATACACCAATAATTGATCACAATGAGAGTATCTGCTAACATAACTTAAAATGAAAATTACAAAGTATAAAATAAATAGTAATGGGATCATATGTTACAGATCAAGTGACCCTCAATCTTAAATGTGGACTAGACCATCTAAGGAAAGAATTTCAACTTGTGTACCATGCAATATTTTATTAGTCACTAAGCACATTTCCATTACAACTGGCATTCTCACAAACAATTTAACCACTTGGAATAATATAAAATCACTGTATTATATTACTCTCAAAAAGTATACTCTCCGATTCTTCTTATATAGAAAATCTAATTCAAATAGTCTATAATCTTCTCACAACATTCAGTTTATACAGTGGAGCTAATTTCAGTCTTTGTAACAATTCACTATCTGGTATGTCAAATTTAAAACTTCTTTATACAAGAAGATCCCAGCACTTGAAAAATTCCTCAAATAAATAGCTAACTTGAAAACACCAAACTCAAAATACTTTTCTAAAGTGCTCAAGTGCATTCACACTTTTCTGTTGTTGTTGTATATATGTATATATAATCCATGGATGTTACACTCTGGACACAGCACTCATTGTTCCAATATCTCCAGCACTAAGATAACATGGTTTTGGCTCAAATTTTTGGCTTATTACTGGGATTAACCTTCCCTGTCAAGCACTGGCCTTCTCCTTTTTCCTCTCCTTCTCCTTCTCGTGACGGGCTCGTGCCTTTTCTCTGGCAGCATGGTAAATTGGGAGCAACTTCCCTTCCTCGGCTAAAATTTTCATCATGTTGACTATTAGGGGAAGGTAGTTGTGCTTGCGACGGATGTTCTCTACCTGCCAACGCGATCTCTTGCCTTCTTCGCTCTCCAAGGAGGCTCGGAGTTGTGCCAGCTCTTCCTCGTGGACCGAGGTGTCCATTCCACTCTCCTGAGAAAAGGAAATAAAGTAGGTCAATGGCAGTAGAGGGCATCATTATATCTGATAATCTTAAACATACACTATAACTAAGAGAGAGGTTTTGACAAGTTTATTACCATAAAATTCTGGTCATGTTTTTAATGCAAAATATATGTATGAAAACTGTGCATGATGTCAATGTTGTAATCAGCTACTATGGACAGGCCCTTCCGTGACAGGCCACATCTTAACTCATTCACGATGGGACGTATTTTCACCTACTCCCGCTAATGCCGGGAAGATAACAAGCGCGAAGTTTCATGCCAGGGTGTTTTCTCGCTGTGCGGGGCCGCACTGATCCTCTCAGTGTTTTTCACCCACCCTATTCTTATGGTTTTCGTAAGTTATTTTAGTTGAAAAACATGTTACAGTAATGCCTTTTTAGTTTTATTTTATTAATCTTTGCCTATATTCTTCCCTTCTATGTGAAAATACCAAAAGAAAGTGGAAGCAATCTCTTAGTGGGGCATCAAAAAACATGTTTTATACTTTTTTTTTTTACGAAAAAGAAAAGAAGAACAATATGAATAATCATACACATACATATGAGTATGCACATGTACCTCTTGACGTAACATGACGAGATATCACGGGTAATCAACAAATTAGAAGTATTGCAATAGTAATTTTTACTTTATTTTATTTCTTGGCCAAACAGATTTGATTTTACAATAGTTTTTCAACTCAGATCTTTTCATTCAACCAATCAAGAAGCAGAAATTACCATGATGTCATCAATATCACGTAGTTTTCTGTGACGTCATTTTATTATGTTATATCTCCTTTTTATGACACTAACACACCTAAACTAAAGTAACAGTCTAAGAAATTATGTAAAATCATTATATTTGAGAACAATCTAGCAATACACTGCTGACATTTCTGCATATCACATTGCCTCTCCCAGAAATCGGTGAGAAAATGCACGTCTCAGGACATCGACCGGGTCCTGGGATATTTTTTTACCTCGTAATGGGACGTCAACTGGCGCGAATGGGTTAAGATGTGAGTTTCTATTATTTTCTAGATTTATGGTATGATATATGAGAAGATTTTAGGTATAATGACACTGAAATACTAATTAGCATTTAGTTCACTAGTCTTTACAAATGAAGGAGTAATGTGCTTTAATTTCAAAATAAGTGTAAAGCCATCCCAACACAAAATGGCATGCATGTAATGAGTGGGGTTAAAACAAACAAAATGTGTAATATAATTTTCTTACCTCAATTTGCTTTTGAAGCTGGGCAATAGATTCGTGCTTTGTACTGCTTCCTGTCACGTACCAGGGACATCAAATGATAGTGTATTTTCTTCCCAAACCGGAAGAATATCTGGGAGGTAAGTGTGGTGATGGGCTTATGTTTGGGAGTATGGTGTGATTATGTTTCTAGTACGATTTTTGGGAGGGTTTTGGTTGTAATATATATGATTTTGAGGTATGATAGATTGGAGGATTTAATGAACAGAAACTGTACAGGCTGATATGTGTAGTCGTTGTGAGTTTGTGTGTAGTGTGTGAGTGTGTGTAAGTGTGAGTGTTGGGTGTGTGTGAGTGTGCTGGGTGAGTGAATGTGTGAATGTGTAGTGTGTGTAATGTCGTGGGTGTGACGGTGGAATGTGTAGTGTGTGAATGTGTGTGGGGTGTGAAATGTGTGGTGGTCAGGTGTGTATAGTGCTGGAGTGTCCGCGAATTTGTGTGTGTGTGAGTGTGTGTGTGTGTGTGTGTGTGAGTGTGTGTAGTGTGTGTGTGTTTGTGTGAGTGTGTTTTGTGTGGTGGTGTGACTGTGTGGGAATGTGTGGGTGTGTAAATGTAGTCGTGTGTGTGTGTGTGTGGTGTGTGTGTGAGTGTGAGGAGCTGTAGTGTTGTAGTAAGTGTGTGGTGTGTAGTGTGTGTGTGTGTGCTGATGGTGGGTGGTGGGTGGTGTGATTGTGAATGTGTGTGTGTGTGTGGTCGTGTTTGTGCATGTGAGTGTGTGTGTGGTGTGTTAGGAATGAGTGATTGTGTGGTTTGAGGTGTTTGATAGTTTGTGTGAGTCTGTGTGTGTGTGTGTGTGGTGCTGTGTGTCGTCGCGGTGTGTGATGTGTGTGTGTTTGTGTGACTGTGTGTGTGTGTGTGTGTGTGTGTGTGTTGTGATGTGGTTCGTGTGCTGTGTGTGGAGAAATTGACTGTGTGTGTGTGGTGTGTATTTCTGATTGTCGTGTGTTTAGTGTGTTTATTTAGAGTAAGTGTGTGTGTAGTGTTGTTTCATGAATGTGTGTGTGTCGTGTTTTATGAAATGTGTGTAGTAGTAGTTCGTTTATGAATGTGTGTGATGTCTTGTGTATCTAATGATTGTGTGTGTGTGTGTTTGTGTGGTGTGTGTGAGGTGTGAGTGTATAAGGTGTCTGGTTTGGAGATAAGAGCCTGGTTAGAGTTTGTGTGGTATGTTTGTGGATGAGTGTATGAATCGTCTGTGTGTGTGTGTTGTGTGTGAGTGTTGTGTGTTTGGTGTGTGTGTGTGATTGAGTGAATGTTAGTGTGAGGTGTGTTAGTGAATGAGTGTGAGAGTGTGGTGTGTGTGAGTTTGTGTTTTTGAGTGTTTGAGGAGAGAATTATCTTTTGTATTTTTTGTTTGTCGTTGTATTTGTGATGAGTGAGTGTCATGTCGTGTTTGGTGTATTTGTGAATGATGTGTGTTGGTGTGGTGTGTGGTTTGTTTGTGACTGTAGTGTGTGTGAGGAGGAATGTGCTAGTGGTCGTGTGTTGGAGTGTTGTGACATGTGTTGTGGTGTGTTTGTTGTGATTGGAATGCTGTGTGTGTGTGGATGTGTTTGTGACTTTGTGTGTGTAGGTGTGGTGTGTTTGTGAATGTGTGTGAGTGTGGTGTGTGTGGTTTGAGTGTGTGTGGAGTGTTTGAGGTGTGTATGTGTGTGTGTATGTGTTAGTGAATGTGCGTGTATGTGGTGAGTCTGATCATGTGTGTGTGTGTGTGGTGTGTTTGTGAAGTGTGTGTGTGAGGTTTGTGTAGTGAAAGTCTCATGTGTGTGTGTGTTTGTGTGTGTGTGAGTGGGGTGTGTTTGGGACATGTGTGGGTGTGGTGTGGTGTTTCTGGCTGTGTGTGATTTAGTGTGTGTGATTGTCTTGTTGTGTTGTGTCGAGTGAGTGTGAGGGTGAGTGTTTGTATGAGTGGTTGATTGATCATGTGAGTGTGTGGTCTTCGTTTTTGAATGTGAGAATGGTGATAGTTATGTGTTAGTGTGAGTAGTGGTTGTGGATTGAGCATGTGTTATTGAGATTAGTTAAATAGCCAGAGTGTGTGTGTGCTGGAGAGGTTTTGTGAATGTGTTGGTCGTGGTGTCGATTTTTGCATGTGTGTGAGAGTGTTTGTGTGTGTGTGAGTGTGTGTGTGGTGTAGTGTGTTGGTGTGTGTGCTGAGTGTGAGTTTTTTTTGTGGATGAGTGAGTGTGTGTGTTTTGTGTTTGGTGTGTTGTGGACTGTGTTTTTGTCCTTAGAGTGATAAGATAGTTATTTGATATAGTTTGTATGTGTTAGAGTATTTTGTTTTTGAGATTGTGTTAGTGTAAGAGCACTGTGTGTGAGAGTGGTAGATAAATTGCCAGATAGAGTTAGAGTGTTTTAGATTTAGTGTTGAGTGTTAGTAGACAGTTAGAGTTAGAGATATTTGATATTGTGTTTTGTAGATATTAGTTAAATATCCTTTTAGATAGATTGACATTGGTTAGATACTTAGAGTTGTGTTAGTATAGTAATTAAAGTGTGTATTATTTAGTGATTTTTTAGTTATTGTGTTTTTTATTGATTTGGTGATTTGGTGAGTGTTTAGATTGTGTGAGAGTGGATATATAATAGAGTTATGGAGTCTATATAGATAAGATTTATTTAGAGAGATTTTTATGGTTGATAGAATTTTTTAGACTTATATATACATAGATATATACATTTAAATTTGAGTTAAGTGAGATAATTATATATATATAGATAGATGGGTGTTAGATATGTAGGGAGTTTTTGATTATATTTGGTAGATATAGATATATATATTTTTTTATTTATTAGGGGATAGATTAATATTGTTAGTATTTAGTGAGATTGGGAGATTGTTTTTGTGTGATAGTGAGAGTTTGGGGTTTATGATATTGTTGATTGTTTGTGTATGGTTGTAGTTTTTGATAGATAAGACTTTGTATTTATATGAAATTTTTTTATATATTGAGACATATTATGGTGATTTTTTGATATGATTGATACAATTGATTGATATACATATAGACGAATGTTCCATATGATATAGACTTTGTTTATTAGCCATATATGTTGTTATTTTTTTTGAGCAAGTTAGTGTTTGTGTGTAACATTGATTATAGAATTGTGAGTGAGTGTTTTGAGAGTCTAGCGAAAGGATGTGAGTAGAATTATATTGTGTTTTATTGTTAGATATATATCCATATAATTTAGATATAATTTATTTAGTATATTTATCCATATATATAATGTGATAAGTGCATACTAGCTATATTTATAATTTTTATATTGATAGATAATTAGACATATATATATTGATACACTATTTATACATAGTTATTTACATTTAAATATTTAATATATACGATATATTTATATATGGATATATTATATTTTTTTTTATATAGTGAGATATATATATATGGATATTTAGATAGATTATTTATATATATTATTTATCTAATATAGGTATTTTTAATTTTTTATATATATATATAGATTATGGAGATATATATATGGGATATATATTTGGATATTTATTTATTTAGATTTATATGGATATATATATATTTAGATGGATATATGATATATTTATTTATATGGATATATATATATATATAAATATATATATTATTGTTGGATATTGAAGAGATTATACATAGATATATAGAGTTTTAGAATAGATATTTACCATGTTTATATATATATAGATATATATAATATATATATATATATATAAAATATATATATATATCAATAATATTACTATATATTTATATAGATATCCATATTTTATATCGATAAATTTCCTACTATCTATTTTTATTTATATATATATATATATATATTTTATATTATATATATATATACTTTTTTATATATTATTTATGTTATATATCCTGATATATAGATACATATATATATATATATCACTAGATATTTATATTTATCCATATAAATATAAATTTACATACATGATAGATATCATATTATTATATATATAATCCAGATTAATATATATCCATTTTATATATATATATATATATATAATATATATTATATATGGATATACAATATATATATAATCCATGAATCTATATATATATATATCCATGAACATATATATATATATATACTTACATATATATCATATATTTATATTCCATACATAATACATATATATTATCCATATATATATATCCTAATATAATATATCCATTATATCCTTTATATAATATCCATAATATAATATATATACTAAATATGTATATATATATTTATATATATATATACATATTTTCTATATTTACATACTAGATCCATATATATATATATCCATCTAGTATATATCCATAATATTATATTTATGTATATATACATATATATTCCTTATATATATTATATATATATTTACATATAATCTATACATTATAATTATTTAATATATAGATATATATATATAAATAATATATAACATATTATATATATCCATAATTATATTATCCATAATATATTTTAAATATATATATATATATATATATTATTAATCCATATTAAAATATATATTTATATATATATTTATTTATTATATATATATATTATAATATATATATTATAGCTACTATATTATTATATAATGTATATATATATTTATTATATTATATATTATATTTATAATTCATATATATATATATATATTCTACATTCTATATATATATATATTTATATATCCATATATATATATATATTATATAGTATTATATATATATAAATATATATATATATACCCTAAATATAAATAAATCTATATATCATATATATATATATATATCCATATATTTATCTATATATCATATTATATATCTATATTTTCCATATATATATATCTATATATCCTATATATTTTATATAGTATTTATATATATATATATAATATATATCATATCTATCTATATATATCTTTATTATATATCCTTTATATCTTTATATATATCCTTAAGAATATATTTATATCTATATATTTATTATCTATATTCTATATACATATCTATATTTTTATATATATATATCTATATTATATCTATATATATATTCATATTTCCATATATATTATCCCATATATATTTATATATATATCATATATATATATCATATTTATACTATATAAATCTAATATAATATATATATATCTCCATTATATAAGATATAATATTAATCCTTATTTACATATCTAAATATATATATATTTATATATATACTATATATATATATAATATTCCATATTTATATCTATTATAGGTATTATACATAATATATCTATATCTGTATTTATCTCTATATATATCTATATATTCATATATATCTGTATATATCCATATATTATCTATATATATATATATATCCATCATTATTCGATCTATATATATATATCCATCCATTATTCTATTTATATATATATATCCATCCATATATCTATATATATACTCCTCATATTCTATATATTCTCTCCATCCAAATCTCAATCTATTTATCCATCCCTATATCTATATATATATCCATCCATATATCTTATATATATATACATCCTTATATCTATCTATTATCTAATATATATATATCATATTATATCCATATATATATATATATATATATATATTCCATATATTATAAATATTATATTTATATATCTATATAAA
>NW_028234433.1:13238437-13240937 GCF_977035675.1 Penaeus japonicus
CAGAAATAAGATAATCATTTGAGTTACATCTTCAAAAATGGTAGCAGTAAAATTACATGTACTACTTCATTACCCTTATATTATAAAATGTTTCAATTAGGAAACAACACAGCTTAGAAACATTTCATTTCCTTAAAAATACTAGTAATACAAAAATAAAATCATTAATATGCAATACAGAACAAATTTAATTCAAACCACAATTTGTGTCTGTGTCTGTGTCTGCATATCAATCTAGTCTAGTCTGAGTCTTTCTTTATAGTAGGTGTATCTGTTTGTTAGAGCAAAGAAGGATGAAAGTAGGATGAGGGGTTGAGAGTGCTAAGTTTGCCAACTTGTGTGTTCTGAGGAGTCTTCCTGTGTTTAAATGTTTCTTCATGTTGTGTATTTCTAACATGTCCCTACAGCATGTTCTAGTCAAGTATGGATCCAGTAGCTGTATCACTATTACAGTGGTATCATAAAATTAAGAGGTCATTACTAGCATCAACATAAACAGAAATTCTAAATCTTACCTAGCAAACGAATTATGAACGTTCCGAATTGTATCTGAATTGGAAAGAGCTAAGCCTTTCATGTGAGCATCGAAGGTCTGTGTGAATTCCTTAAATTCTGATAGAGTTGGACCTAGTTGTACATCTTGATGCTTGGTGTTTAACAATATGGAGAGGATTGCTTGTGTTGCACACGCATTGTTTATCATCTGGAAGAAGCAAAACATTATAAAAAATCATGTCTTATTATAAAAATATTTTCAATAATCAGCCTTACTGTTTCAGGTTATCTTCTGATTTAGCTGTAACAAAAGACAAAGATTCACAAGATTTGAAAAAGAGCATAAAATAACAAATTATTTAGCACTAAAATTTTCTTCAAATTTGACACTAAGTTTACAATAATAAATATTTAACCTATCAATGCACAAACATGAAAAAAAGATTACCTGTTTAGCAAAGAATATCTTATCTAGACGATTATCCTGGACAACTGTGCCGGAGGGTTGCTCTTCCTGTTGCCACTTAAACAGGAAGATCAAACCATGCACTGGCCTGCAATCAGAAGTTTATCATCCATCTCAAACAAATGAGTAACCACAGATAAGTTCATGTTTTTTTGTATTTTCTTAACCCATTGCGGACAGGGGATAGATTTGCTTGCCAGTCTCCAGCATGGGTTTTATTTCAGAGTGAAGCAGCTTCACACACTGACTTTTCCCACTCTCTTGCAGTCATTGTATAACTAGAGCCATTTTTGTGTTTTATTTTGTTTAGAGACTTATATGTCATATGATAGGCTCTATGAATACTGCAGTTGACTAAAATTGTAGAATAGAATCCATATCAGCTCAGTGTGATAGAAGTATTGCTGTTTTATGGGAGGAGAACAATTTTATTTTTTTCATTCATTATGAATGAATACAAAATATGTAACCATCCACATTGAAGATAACATGAGGAGGTAGGGAAGAGGAAGGAAACTTGTGCTTATAACTGTGAGTGCCAGAGTAAAAGGCATCCCTACTGGCACAGGGGCACATTTTAGACACAGGGCATGGTTTGAGTCACTTTCCTCTTCTCATTCTATACATCCTTCATCAGCGGTACTTTAGAGCAAGAGGTCGGCAACATGCTGTGTGCCATCGCTTTATAAAGATAGTGCTTGCTAGAGACTGTGGATGGGTGCCTTTCATGGCTCTCTCTCCTACTGGTGCTAGATGAAAGTGGTGCCATCTAGGTTTTGGCTGTTCGGTTTCATATTACAGTAATTACAGTAATTATAGTAATTATGACTGCAATTGTCATCAACACTCACTTCTTACTCATAGCACAATAAAATCGCACAGTGATCCAAAATCCCCAAACATCATGTTCTTCATGACACCCACCGTCAGGCCAAAGCTCCTGCGTCATATATGTCATGATGCCCGTTCGCAATGGGTATATAGAAATATCATATCACATTACTTTTTCTCACATTATCTTTGGAATAAAAACAAATACCAGAATACTGTGCAGACATTGAAGTAGACACAATCTTATATCACTTACTTGAGCTTGGCAAATGATTCTTCATCAAGACTCCATAATTCTTCAACCTGGACACCTTTAACCCCTGAAAAACAAATAAAAAAGTTATATTTAAGTACAAAAATAACACTACTGCATGAAGCACTTTCCATTAATACTTACAAGGTAATAAAGATAAAAGATCATGCTTATACAGATTAATACACTAATTAAACCCAAGGGAATAGTGGCCTTTACTTTGAATAGATTGTTTTTTAAACCTAACAATGCTGTTTTTCCCTTTGCCTTCATGTCTGCTCCTTTATACAATATACTCAATAAAGTATGGTTTAATATAACTATGTTGAAGTTAACTATTCCACATACTGGTGCTTTCCAGTTTCAGCAAATTTATTGGGTATCAATAGATATTACAGCTAATAATATCAAATGCTGTCAACACATATCTAATTTACTTGCAGCTGTTCTGATAG
>NW_028234433.1:13258437-13268437 GCF_977035675.1 Penaeus japonicus
TCTCTCTTAAGGAAATATGAAAATAATGTAAAAAAATAATTTTTTACTTTTCCTTTTGTTTTATTATCAGGAAAGTGGCTTGCTAGAAGCTGTGGAACATTCTCAGCTGGCAATTGCTAAGATCTCTGCCATGTTTCCCACAGTCCCAGAAACTCACATCAAGGATCTCATGAGAAAGCAAGTATTTATTTATGAGTGAAATCTCAATGTTATATGTTTGCTGTGGATTAAGAGAATGAGTCTTAATGGCATAACTTTTCCCTTCACTGCATATAACAGGTGTTGGCTTCATTCACTTTGAGCTGTGACTACAATTCCTTTGTGGAAATACTTATTTCACTAAGCTGTTTTCTAACTTTTATGAATGTATGTCTTCATGACTATTATATACTAGATGCTACTATCTAGTGTTTTCTAGTCACAAAGACTGTGATATATTTCAAAGCTTTAACTTCTTTCTAAAAACTTACTAACAAAAACTAAGGGTAATGCCTGCCCCTTGGAAAACACAGCACTAAATTTATATATTGGGCAAGCATGAATTTTCTCTTCTCTAACACTTTTTACAACTCTAATCACAGGTATCATAACAGAGAGGCTGTAGTCATCAGTGCTCTTCAGGTGCAAAAACATCCGCTTGCCACCCCAGGACCTTATGGTACATTCACTCCTCCTCCAATGCGGCATTTCATACCGACTGCAACAGCCCTCATGGCTCTACAAAGCACAAAGTCATCAGTGAACACCACAGGTATGACAGATGTATCAGCTGCAGATATTACTTCCAGTACAGCAACAACAACAATCACATCTGAAGACAAAGTAAGCACTCAGATTCATACCACTGCTACAAGTAATGGCACCAGTGTAACCACCACGCTCACTGACCAGCCAGCAATAACTTCACTTGCTGATCGAATTCCATACCGCCCAATATATGAGCGTGCACGTGGAACGCATCTCCTGGAGGAGAAAACAAGAAGATCTCCTTTAGTAGGACAAAGAGGATCAATGGAGAAGTCTGCTGGATCTCCCAAGAGGAGACATGGTTCCACAGATAGATCTGTTGGTTCACAAAGGCTGGGACAAGGCTCCCTAGAACGATCTATAGGTTCCCCCTTCCTGGGAAGGGATTCACCCCTTTTATCATCACGAGCATCCTCCCCTCACACATTCATGGATGGCTCTCCTCGACCGACCACGCGATCTGTTTCAGAATTTACACGATCTCTGATGGGATCTCCTCGACCATATTCCCCTCGATCGACCCCCCACTCTCCCAAGATTAAGCTCAGGTATTCAAGTTTTTCAGTAATGGAAAAATTATTTCATTTGTTCTGTACTTGAATATCCCTTGTATCCCTTTACATATAAGTAGAAATGATGCATATCTATATAATCATAGTTGCCTGCTAGTTCTGGATGCACCACATGAATGTTATCTTCTGGTAATTGTTATTGTGTTGTCGTTTATTTATTTACATATTAATATTTTTGTATTGCAGGGGAAGCTAACTCCCATGGTATAATGACACATGGTGCTTATATTCTATTGAGATTTGATGCATGAGATGTCACCCATATAGTCAAATAGATGAAGAATGCTGAATGTATATGTAGGTACATCTTTTATGAACATTATAGCTTAATGTTCATTTTTATTGACAATTATGTTTAAGTAATTTCAATTTTACTCTGGATATCAATTATTCATTTATCTTTTAGATTTTCTTATGTATAAAGTTTGATCTTAATTTGATTTTATATGTACTTCTTCAGTATGGTCATTTTGGATCTGTTTTTATATACTGTACAACATTGGTATCCTTGTACATAAAACAATTTTGTCTGCTGCTTGTCTTGGTACCCTACTGTAATATGTTGCATGAATTTTGCATAGGACATTTATTATTGTTAATATTGATGTGCTTTTCCATGTTTATTATTGTAATTGGTGTTGTTATTATTATCATTATGATGATGATGATGATGATGATGATGATGATGATGATGATAATGATAATGATAATGATAATGATAATGATAATGATAATGATAATAATGATGATGATGATGATGATGATGATGATGATGATGATGATGATGATGATGATGATGATGATGATGATGATGATGATGATCATCATCATCAACAACATCAACATCATCATGACCATCACCATCATCATCACCATCACTATCATCACCATCACCATCACCAAAACCATCAGCAACACCATCACCATACACCATCACCATCACCATCACCATCACCATCACCATCACCATCACCATCACCATCACCACCACCCTTATCACCACCATCACCATCACCATCACCATCACCATCACCAACACCACCATCACCATCACCATCACCATCACCATCACCATCACCATCACCATCACCATCACCATCATCACCACCACCACCACCACCACCATCATTGGTAGTATTACCATGTGATAATTATTATTATATTACACTATTTTTCCTCTGTATTTCTCCTTCTCATTCTTCTTGTTCTTCATCTTATTGTTACTTTTGTTCTTTATTTTGTTCTTGTACTTTATTATTCTTCTTTTTGTTTTTGTTCTTGTACTTGTTCTTCTTTTTCTTGTTCTTGCTCTTGTTCTTCTTTTTCATGTTCTTGCTCTTGTTCTTGATTTTCTTCTTCTGTCCCTTCAGCTTCTTTTCTTCTGCTTCAGCTTCTGATCGTAATGATTATCATATTATCTTCCAAGGAGCTATTCTGACCTCCATCTGCTTTCTACAGGTATCTCAAGGGAATATTCCCAAAGGTAGAACCCACCATTATCTTGGATATCCTGACACAGTGTAACTATAATGTCAAGGATGCATCAGAGAAGCTGGTGGAGATGGGACATGAGAAGAAGGACATCTCTCTGGCTCCTCCCAAGCTGAAGGACCGACCAGACGGCAAGGAAAACAAGGCAATTCCGAAGCCGTCGCCTGGACCCCCACGACCCAAGAACTTGAGCGAGAAGCACAAGAAAAAAGGTTCGAGTTTGTTTTTCATTATCTTTTTTTTTCGTGAGGTGTATTTCTGTTGGTTTTTATTGATAGCCGGGTTATTGATAGATTCATAGAAGTGATGACATGGTTATTTATCTTTTATTTTGATGAATGATTTTCCCCTTTTTTATCAACTGATTTGTTTTCTTGTCCTCAGTGCGCAATCAGCTTATTTCGGATTATCCAGACATCACACCAACTGTTGTTACAATGGCACTCCAGTCAGTCTTTTATGAGGAGGAGCGGGCGCGTCAGGTTCTCGCAAATATGGCTGAGACGGAACGCAAGACTCAAGAGACTCTTGCTAGTACAACTCCTCAAATGTCAAGGTATGTCAAGTAACCCCTTAGGTAACCTCCTCTACACTCCATAAAAGAAAAGAAAAGAAAAATTGTGGTAGTATTTTGGTTTTATGATGGAAAAAGAAAAGAAAAAAATGCTCTTCAGAATTAGCTGAGGTAAGCTATAGAGGAACAGTGACAGTTGACATATATTCAATGAGGCTGGACCTCTGGAACCATGAGGCCCCCCTCAGGTTACTCATTGAATGTACAGTCTCATAAGCTCCTAGATGAGAGTTGAGAATTTAATGATAACTAACAAATTAGATGTTACATGGCAGGATGTTAAAAAATGGAAATTGTGGTATGTCTGTAAATTTACTTCTATTGTCTTTATGGTCAAAATAATAGATAATTTTACCAGGTTGATTTGAATTTATAAGGTTTCTACTATCCTGAAAGTTATATATTCATCAACAGGCGCTCTGAGACTAAAGATGTTAATCTGAATGTAATTGGGTCTCCACCACTAACAAGACGAGAAGGAACAAAAGCCTCAAGACCAACCTTGCCACGAACGAGAATCAACACTGCTTGGACTGCAGCTCAAACGTAAGAGCCAGTTACCTTGAACTCATCAATACAGAACTCATCAACATGATATTGCTTGTACTGCATTCTCTTCAATGTTGTTTGTGATTTTTCTTTTAATGGGTGTTTCCCTTTCTTTATCAAACTATATATTTTTTAATGAATTTCAGCAGCAGCTCTTATTTTTAAAATACAACTTAATAGGATAAAATTTACATCTGTAGAGTATAGGCTTTACTATTCTAAGGCAAGGCTTTATTGTTGCACACAGTACAGTGAAGTGTAAGTTGTGACAGATTGATTAGATAGTAACTGATAAGATTAAATACTCGAGGGGTCAAGACTTCAGATGATATCTTGTACCTCTAGTGGAAGCAGTGCCAAGAAATATATCAGAAAGTGAATTGTATCATGACATATAGGGATCCAGCTGATCAAGACAATCAGGGGTATGTTAATGATATTTTTCCTCTTTCTCTGCCTTTCTCTCTCTCTTTCTCTCTCTACCTTTCTCTCTCTCTACATTTCTCTCTCTCTCTCTCTCTCTCTCTCTCTCTCTCTCTCTCTCTCTCTCTCTCTCTCTCTCTCTCTCTCTCTCTCTCTCTCTCTCTCTCTCTCTCTCTCTCTCTCTCTCTCTCTCTCTCTCCTCTCTTCTTAATTTCCTCTCTTCCTCCTTTCCTCCCTCCCTCCCTCCCTCCCTCCCTCCCTCCCTCTCTCTCTCCCTCTCTCCCTCTCTCCCTCTCTCCCTCTCTCCCTCTCTCCCTCTCTCCCTCTCTCCCTCTCTCCCTCTCTCCCTCTCCTCCCTCCCTCCCTCCCTCCCTCCCTCCCTCCCTCCCTCCCTCCCTCCCTCCCTCCCTCCCTCCTCCCTCCTCCCTCCCTCTCTCCCTCTCTCTCTCTCTCTCTCTCTCTCTCTCTCTCTCTCTCTCTCTCTCTCTCTCCTCCCTCCTCCCTCCCTCCCTCCCTCCCTCCCTCCCTCCCTCCCTCCTCCCTCCCTCCCTCCCTCCTCTCCCTCCCTCCCTCCCTCCCTCCCTCCCTCCCTCCCTCCCTCCCTCCCTCCTCCCTCCCTCCCTCCCTCCCTCCCTAGGGACCCATTTTACATATCAAGTCTCTTACATATCAAGTATCATTTCTGTACTTTCCTTGACAGTGTGTCAACAGGCACAAGCACTGATGAGGATCCAAGCTTTAAAAGTGGTCAGCGTACAAAACCAACTGGGCCAAACACCAGGCTTCATAGAGGGCCATGTGAAGGGCTTCTCTTGTAAGTAATATTCTTGTCCTTAAACATTATTGCTACCACATATTTAACATTGACCCTCAATCTGATCTTTCTTAGGTAGGTATAGAAATATCATTTTGCAGTGAATCCCATTTGCTCATTTCTTATGTTAATAAGTTTTGAAAACATTATTGAAAACTTTACTGATATCATCTTTATTTACTACTTCAACTTCTAGGACTGATTACCAAGCATGGCATGGCCCCAATCCAGAGAATCTAAAAACTCAATGCAAAACCCTGGCCCAGGGACCTAACCGCAGCCATGCCCGTGGGCCCTCAGGAAGGGCTCGTGGTCAGGACCCAGGGCTACGCAAAGGTCCACAGGGACTTGCAAAGGGTCCCCAGTTCACACAGGGTATAAAGAAAGAGCCTTCATTTTCAACTAAGATGTTGTGAAGTTTATAGATCCTGTACTCATTCAGTATTATTATTGATATAAAAATAGCATCTTCAGAGCAAATCAAGATGTTTTCCATCTTTTTTTAGTAGAGTAAAGTTATATACACTTTACTAAGCAATGAAATAAGCAATTATAACTGACTTATGAACACATTCATAAGTCAGTGAGTACTGAACCTTTTAGTTATTTTATATGACTCCCTTTTATGGTAAGTGAAAGAATAAGTGGCAAACCCAGTGATTATGCATTATAATTGATATAATTTCTAGCACAAGTTTCTGAAGAACTATTTGTGCTGGTATTGTTTACCATTCTTATTTAATCTTTTAGTATTATTAAAAGAATTATGTAAGATTATTACAAGATGTATTTTGTGTTTGACATATAAATGAATAGCTCCTTTCTATATTGGCCATATAGATGTGGATATTTTGTATTGCATATCTTTATTACTATATCATTACTATTATCTTACTGAATTTGCTATTAATTTCCCTCATTGGTAAATGCCTCTTATTCATTGCTTTTGGTAGGGTGTTTATAAACAGACAGTTACATTTTGTGAAAGTTAGGTATAAAGAAATCTCACACCTGAATTAACATACTGTATTATAATTTTCTCATGTATCTGTTTCTTTTTTTTATTGGTAATTCAGGCCAATCATGCAATGAATATTATTTGTATAGATACCCTACTATATAGTTCAAGATTTGTAGGAAGTTTAAGATATCCCTTTTGTGACAGCAAAGAAAAGAGACCCAGTCATGAAAAAAAATATATTTTGAATTTATGTTTACCAATATTGATTACACATTTTGAAAAAAGAAGGGTAAGCAATCACATTTGTATAGGTATGACCCAATATTTGATAAAAGATAACACTGCAGACTTTTTGAAAAATATTTTACCATATAGAATTTAGCAGGTATTTTATTTTACTGTCATAGAAGACAGTGATGTACAAACTTTGTATGTAGAGAAGTATTTAGATGAATTAAGAAAAGGGTTTGTGATAACATACCAAGGTAGCTTGATAACCAAAGTAATTGCTCTGTGATCATTTAGTAATTACCTTACTACTAGATGGTAGAGATCTCACAGAGTGTGGTACATCCTTGTTAATTTTTATACAGCAGATAGATAGGTTAAAGTAAAGATTTTTTTGTTTTACAAAGTACATCAACTATATCAAAAGATAATTAATTAACCTCAAGTATTGTCCGCTTTACACTGAGACAATAATATCATATTTTGGAGTGAATAAGATCTTTTCAATGAAGTCTATATCACCTCAGTCATCAGAAAATTCTGTGACATATGTTTTCCTGTTCTTTGGTGTTTCATGTGTGTTTTCAGCAGGCATTAGATTTATAAATGCTAAAGACTTGTTTGCCGAGGGAAATATCCATGCATCATAAGTTTCGTTTGTCTATTATCATAGGTTACATTCTTTTTAGTATCAGAAAATCATATAACCAAATCCTTCATTGAGAATTTCCAATTAAGTTCCAGTGTCTGAATTAATTTTAAGTTAGATTTTATTATCAATATGAATATGATTAGCATAATCTTAAGTAAATATTAAGCTAATGATAAGACCAAAGAGACAGAAAAGTAAGTTCTGTAATTATTTTTTTCATTATGGTAGTAGGTGACCTGCATGCATAAATTTAAAAGTTTTGACATGCTTTGATCCTTGTTTAGATTGCCTCTCTTAACTGGCAGTCAGAAACATTCTATATGTAGACCTTATAAACTCAGTCATAAGAATCTCAGTGATTAAAGTTAAAATTATCTCAAAATTATCTTTCTTTCCCTGCAATATTCTTGATGAAGGTAATAAGGAAAACACTGCCATCATTATGATACACATATTTTACATGACTTTCCAAGATTTAGATCAACACCTTATACAACCAATTTAAACCTTTTTATATATATTTTTTTACATCACCGAGCTTTTGGAAGAAAGGGAATCGTGTCTAGAATTACATTGTTACAAGAACTACTTTATGCTCTATGATATAGCTTGTCCTTTTCACAATATTATGATTATATTTATATTTATATATTTTATGCCAGTTATGTTACAGATTATATGTTTGGACTCATATGGGTCTATCCCCATTTAATGGAAGAATTATACATGTATTTTACCCTATTTTAATAGCAGTTGATGTGTCTATTTCTAGTATCACCCTAACCAAGGAATGGTCCATACTGTAGAATATGTATAAAATAAGGGAATTCCAATGATGTTATGATTTTCAGTTGTCATTTATAGATATGTGCAATGTTCTCTAATTTCCGTTTCTGGTACAATCTCACTTTTTTTCAATGCTATGAAAGTCCTAGTTTTAGTTGGAATTCATTCTGTCGAAGCTATTCTGTGTATGCAGTCTTCCTGTTTTTGTTTTTGTTGATTTTTTGATATCTGATACTACAAATTGTTTCTGTTATTACTGCTGGATAAGATTTAACAAAATATATGATGATAGTAGCCATAATGATGATATTATGCATTGCAGTTGGAATGTTGCTTCATACTGCCAAACTCTTGTAACATTTATTCTTTAGCAGCGTAGTTATAATACTTTTTGCTCACCTCTTTACCTGTTCATCATCAGTATTAAATCAATCCAGTTCCTCTTCCATTGAGTGATACCCGTGACCTGCATGTAGCAATGGTAGAAAACATTTGTATACAATGATGAAGGGTAACCACCTTTTTAACAAGTTTAGAGACCATGTCAGCAGGAGTGATGCTATACTTTAGGTTGCATGGATGCACAGTGAAGTTTTGCCCGGGCTTTTTTTTTTAGCTGCAGATGCTCTGTTTAAAAACAAAGAATGTACAAAGATAATGAAATTTGTGGAGAATTTGATAGGAAACTGTTTAACCATCAATTCATTTGTTGTTGGAGCATTTAATTTTATTCATGGTATATTGTTCTTATTTTAGATGAGTACAACTCTTCTTCCTATTTTTTTTCTAATGATTTTTTTTTATCAAAATTTTTTTTGTGTAATGACTTTATGACTTATGACATTATGACTTTCTCAGTTTTAAATGATTAAAGCACTTATTATTATTATTATTATTATTATTACTATTATTATTATTATTATTATATTATTATTATTATTATTATTATTATTATTATTATTATTATTATTATTATTATTATTATTGTTAGTAGTAGTAGTAGTAGCAGTAATAGTAGTAGTAGTAGTAGTAGTAGTAGTAGTAGTAGTAGTAGTAGTAGTAGTAGTAGTAGTAGTAGTAGTAGTAGTAGTAGTAGTAGTAGTAAGAATTATTGATTAATGAATAGGATTTCTCTTGGAGTAATTAAATAAAAGAACATAATTATTGCTCAGTTTCCATTACTTCATCATCTAGATTTTCCAAATGATTATTTCACCATGGACTTCAATGGTACAACTGCAACCTTCATTTTAAGTATGTACTGAACATTGTCCAGTTGGTAAGATTAGAAATAGATTTCTCTAATCTTTGTGTAATTAAATTTCCAAGACTTAGAGCTACTTGTCCTGCCAAAAACATGTAATATGGAGAAAATAGGTTTAGTTTTCAGTAATCCTAATGTTTATAGATAACTTCCTTTTTATCACAGTATCATGTAGGGCATATCTTGGTGCTTTTTGCTCAACATATATACATATTGCATTTCTCCTTTGTGTTAAGTGAAATGGCTTATTGATATAAATTATGAGCATGCATTATTAAGTGATTAATAAAATTAAGGAAAGTTTCTGCTTCATTATTCAAATATGCATCAAACATATTCCTTCATCCATTGTTCTATATGAATATATTTGATCTATTAACTATTTATGCACCAAGATTCAAATCACTTGCACTTAGCTATGAGTTTTCTTGACTGAATCTATTCCATGCTTTTCATATCCCTGTCTTGCTCCATAAATCAGATAGCTTATTCTTTAGAAATGAGACATACCATATGACTATAAGGTAAGCTTATGTACTCCCTCCATAGTGCTTTAAAATCCCAATGCGTCCACCATCCGTCGTTCCTGCTTGTTCCCTTTTGAACATTTGCAAGAAGGTAAGGTTAATGTGAAGAAGTGGGGTGCAACTAAAAGAAGAAAATATTTTAATATGTTAAGTGATTAAAAGCTTAGGATTCTGTATAGTTATTTCTTTTTCTCCAAGAAAGTGTTCAAATAGTTTAAGTGATCAGTACTGTATGTAGTAATTCATACCTGAAAGATATGTTGATAGGTACATTTTAGAAGAACAATTTCTTTGGCTGTTATTTGTTTTTCTCTTGATGCAGTCATTCAAACTTTCTTCAGTTACATGTGTTACTTAACATATCTAACAATGCAGAAAAAAATATTGCTGATTACAGGTGCCAATTTGTTTA
>NW_028234433.1:13330937-13333437 GCF_977035675.1 Penaeus japonicus
GAATACCTGGGATGAAACTGTCCCACATTTTGACTGTGATATAAGACTGACTACAGTTACGTGGCCTTACGGTCTATAAGAAACATCATATAGTAATACGAAGTGAAATCAATCCATGAGAAAATGGATATTATGAGAGTTGATTATAACTCATGAAACTTTTAAACTTAAAACCAACAACTAACATAAACGTAACATAAAACCTAACTAAACTCTTATTATAAAAACTATAACTAACTGCGGGTTTTTAAGGATTAAGCGTTTTAGATTCCTTTGATGCGGTTAATCTTAATTTTTTTATATCATTATTATTGCGGTCTTATTTTCATTGCATTTGTTTTTTTTTTTATCTTCACATTAAATCATTATTATTTTTTTATTATCATCATTATTAGTATTATTGTTGTCATTATTATTATTGCTCTCATTTTTATTATTATTGTTATTATTATTATCACTATCGTCATCACCATTATTACTATCATGACTATCATTATCATTGCTATCATTATTCCTATCATTATCACTATCATTATTATCATTGTTATCCTTATGTTCATTATTAGTTACTGTTATTACTATCCTTGATCGTTATCATTACCATTATCATTATCCTCATTATCATTGTTACTGTCATTTTCATGATAGTTATCATTATCATTATTATCACCATTATCATCATCATCATCATCATTATCATTATCATCATTACCATCATTATTAGAAGCATTGCCACATTATCCCCTTGGACCAGAGACTCAGCTATACAGTTATGTAATTATATTTTGCATCGGTTCTATTGTCTAATTTCCCCAAAAGTCGCGGCTGCAGCCTCAGATAATGGCCAATAACGTTACCAACTGCGCCGACTGACCTTTGAACTCAGAACACAACCTATATTAGTATTTTTTCCTTCCTCTTTTTTATATTACCTTTATCGTTATTCCTTCGAGGAGAAAAAAAAGAAGAAAAATAAAAAAAGGAAAAGAAAAAAAAAAAAAAGAATAAAAAAAATAAAAAAAAAGTAAAAAAAAAAAAAATAAAAAAAAAGAAAAAGGGATTTATGATAAATAATATAATGATATAATTAAATATTAAAAGATTTTATTATATATTTGATTGATATATGTCCTCTTCCAGGGCGACGTATGACATAACAAGAAATGGACGTAACGGAAGTTCGATGAAAAGGGAGTAAAAGGTCTCCGCGTAGGTGTTGGATCTGGTGACAGTGTGGTCGTCGAGCGAGCGCCGAGTCGTGGGAATGAGTGACGTCACACGCATTGTCGTCGATGCTCTTTTGTTGATGAGCAGATCGCGTCGATGAGGATGCGAGGTCGCTTATATTAGCCTTTGTTAAAGCTCGGTTAGGTATGGTATTCATCGGAGTTCTAAGGACCCAGTTGCCTCTAACGCTATTCCGATCGCTTTGTCTTTTACCCTACGTAAGTTAGATCCCTAACCCTTTTTTTTTTTAAAAAATTAAAAACCCTCTTTTTTTTTCCTTTTTTCTTTTCTTTTTTTTTTTTTCTTTTTTTTTTTCTTCCTTTTCTTTTTTATTTTTTTTTTTGTTTTTTTCTTTTCGCCTCCACTGCAAAACAAGTAAACACGCTCGCTAAAGGAGGCGCTATCTACGCCGCTTTCCCTAAATTCATTAGAGACTCACTGATCTTAACTTCCCGCCATTCGTTAGGCCGAGAGCGCGAAAGACTGCCGTTATCTTCATCGCTGGACGACGCTCGCGAGAAGTTGGCCATTGTTGTCTCGGCCCAAACTTTCTCAGATGGCGACTCAAGCAAAACGGAAATAAAGAAGAAATATTAATAGAAATAATAAGTATAAATAAAAGAATAAGGAATTATTTTTTTTAAAGGGGGAGGAGAGAGAAAAAGAAAGACAGTTAAAGATCCTTTTGTTTTTCCCTCCCCCTTGTTTTCCCCTCCCTCCCCCCTCCTTCCCCTCCTCTCCACCATCTCCTCCCCACCTGCCTCTCCCCCCCTCCCCCCTCCCTCCCCCTTTCCCACCCCCCCCCCTTCTTTCCCCCTCCCCCACCCCCCTTCGCCTTGCCCTTCGCGCGATCCAGCGGTAATGGAAAAGAATCAAGAAACAATGCGACGCGACGAGACAAAAGGGAAACAAAAAGGTGGCGAGGGGAGGGAGGGAGAGGGGAGGGAGGGAGAGGGGAAGGAGGGGAGGGGAAGAGTGGGGAAGGAGGGGGGCACCAGGGAGGGGCAAGGGTGGGATGGAGGGGAGGAGGGAAAGGGATGGGCCAAGGAGAGAGGGGGGAAAGGGAGGCAGGGGAGGACCAGGGACGAGAGGAAGGGAGGCAGGGATATAGAGAGGGAATGTGAGTCGGGAAGGGAGGAGAAGGGAAGAGGAAGAGAAAGAAAAAAAAGAACAGGGGGGCAAAAGAGAAAAAAAAAAAAGGGAGAAAAAGAGGAGAAAAGAGGTGATAAAAGGGGGACAATGGGGAGGGGAGGAAGGGGAAGAGGGGGAAGGG
>NW_028234433.1:13338572-13341072 GCF_977035675.1 Penaeus japonicus
ATAAGGGAGGATAATCACAGTAATCACACTGACAAATGAGGATAAACTAAACTAAGGAATGCTAGTACTATTGTTAAAAACAATACTGGTAGTAATGGTATTGAAAATAACAATAAAGATGATAATAATGAAGATGGAGAATAATGATTAAAATAAAAACAGTGGTGTTAATCGTAATAGTAATGTCAATACTAATTCAAAGGAAGACCATCATTATCATAGCTATAATGATAGTTATGATGACATTGATAGAATCATATTACCTATAATATGAAACGATGGTTTTATGCATCAATGGAAATAGTGGTTAAGATTTCTGTTTAAAGACATTTTCATCTAACCAGCGAGAGGGTAAGATCAACAAATTTAAGTTTACAGAAGACTCCCCTGTTATCTATTTTCTTTGATGAAGCTTGGAAGGTCTCAACATGATCGCATTAAAATTACTCGTTCTCACTCTCATGCATGTGAAAATAGCACATTTAGACACATATAGTTCGTACTTCTCTTTTCTCTTTCGAAAAGAATGGGAAAAAAACATGTAATATCCGTGTTGGTATTTGTTTATTAACATCGTTTTCTTCTGTGCTCTGTCACGCGACTTTCAACAGGGACTAAAGTATTTCTTGGATCCTCCTCCTTTCCTGTGTCCTCTCTGCAGAAGAGACAGAATCGATACCAATTACCTTTTCCAACGAACCTTAAATGACATGTAGATACTGTTAAAGATACATATTTCTAGTCAAGGGTACAATCACAGTAGTTGCTGTCTTGCAAAAGGCCCCTGAACTTCATATATTTTGAAGCGCTAATTTGACTTACGACCTTGCTCTAACTTCACCCGCGACATTTCCGACATACCGGAGACAAATGTTGTCTGTATATGATACAATCTAATCATAAATGTTATTCTCAAAGATCATGTACTGCATACATTTTTACATTAGCAGTAATAATGAAAAACAAAAAAAAGTTTGAAACTCATAAATACATTTATGTTTTAATACTTGTGCATCTACCTTTTCTATAATTCATTGATGTTATTTAAATCTATGAAATATGAAATCTAAACAAACAACTCGTTGCAACCCGTTCACGCTGCCATGTTCTCAAAGAAAGACAGTGAATCTCACCCTCCCTTTCCCCTGTTAAAATTTTGAAACAAATCGCTTCCTTTTGCAGCGTCGAAGAAGAAACTTTGATAATAATAATAATAATAAAAAGAAAATCTAATTAGAATCACAAATGGAATAGAAAGAGTAATGGAATGACCAAGAGCATAGGAGAGATAGTTTCGAGAGAGGCCGGCTGCAAAGGCTCCCCTAACCTAACCCGACAGCCCGCGGGTGGAACAGCAGCGTGAACGGGGCTAAACTGAACCATAATCATTAAAAAAGGAAGGAATCCTTCGCTGCCTTCGGGCTTGGGTCAAACGCCGCCACTAAACCCAAGTTCCTTCCTTCTCCTCCTGGCCTTCCCTCCTGCAGGAGTGAGCAGTTCCATCACAGCTTCAATCATCGTGGAGGAGGAGGAAGACGAGCATTCTCCTCCACTATGGGAGCGATCCAGGTGACTTTGTGTCTCTCTCTCGACGGGTTGTAAGGTGTCCCCTTCTCTCTATTCGCTCACACGCACGCACGCACGCACGCACGCACGCACCAGGTAACGTAGCGGGCAACAGGTGTGTGATGAGCGAACTTGACTGACTCACGTGAGCCCACCTGCTCCTCCCCTCCCCGCCTCCTCCTCCCTCCCTCCCTCCCTCTCCCTACCCTCTTGACGGCCTTCGTGTATTCTCCAAGAGGCGATGCCATTGCCGGGCTTCCGAGTCTCGAATGCATTCTTGTCCTAATGAAGATCATTCTTGATTAGCAGTAGAGTGATCAGAATGTCATTTAGCCCTTTCCTACTGTTCAGAATGATATCCTGTCTAGTAAGAAGGAGGAATGACAATTGAGTAAAACACATAAAAAAGAATGATTAACATGACAAACACGAGCAGGTGATGGTATCTGTTGTAGAGGAGAAAGGAGAGTGAGAGGACAGGAGGCGGAATAGAAAGGGAGTGAGGAGAGGAAGGCAATCTGGAGTACTCTCGCGTGTGGTGCTCCTACGTGCTACTTTCATGCTACTGCTCAGCTCCACGTCTGTCTTGAACTGTTCCAGGCCAGCAATCAGAAGGAAGTACCTTAATTGTTTATTACGATGTCCCAAAACTCAAAACACTTCAGAATTCTGGCGTTGGCGAGGAGAGACTGACGTGAAAGTGACTAAACTCTGTCTGGATTTCGTTATATGTTAAATAAACAAAGCCTTAAAAAAAGCCAAAACTTTAATACTCATACGAATGCGTGCTGTTTACTTACACTATTGCACTATTGCCTTTTACTAGATGTGACGTTATCTAATGACATAGGTATTCTGTCGTAAATATTATTGATGTTAAATCTGATGTTAATAAATAATTATCTATTTCTTCTTCTATTTCTTCGCAAAAAAG
>NW_028234433.1:13358572-13368572 GCF_977035675.1 Penaeus japonicus
GGGGGGGGTGGGGGTTGCTGTATGAGTGAGTGTGCACGCGTTTGTGTGTGTGTGTGTGTGTGTGTGTGTGTGTGTGTGTGGGTGTGTCTGTCTGTGTGTGTGGGTGTTTGTGTGTGTGTGTGTGTGTGTGGTTGTGTGTGTGTGTGTCTGTGTGATGTGTTGTGTGTGTGTTGTGTTCGGTGTGTGTGGGTGTCGTGTGATGTGTGTGGTGTGGTGTGTGTGTTTGGTGTGGGTGTGTGTGTGTGGTTGTGTGTGTGGGTGTGAGTGTGAGTGAGTGGGTGTGTGTGTGGGTGTGTCGTGTGTGTGTGTGTGTGTTGTGTGTGGAGGGGGTTTGGGTGTGTGTGTGGTTGTGTGTGTGTGTGTGAGGAGTGTGGTGTGTGTGTGGTCGTGTGTGTTTGTGTGGTCGTGGAGTGTGGGTTGTGTGGTGTGTGTGGTGTGTGTGTGGTTGTGTTGTGTGTGTGTGTGTGTGTTTTTGTGTAGTGGTAGGTGTGCTGGTGTGGGTGTACAGAGTGAGTGTGTATGTGTGTGTGTGTGTATGTAGTGTGTGTGTGTGTGTGTGTGTGGTTTGTGTGAGTGTGCGTGTGAGAGGGTGTGATGTGTGGTGTTTTGATAGGGTCGTTTGTCTTGGGTGATTTTGTTTGGTTTTTTTGGGTGGAACTGTTTGTGAGTGTGTGTGTTGTGAGTGTGTGTGTGTGTTTGGTGAGGTGTGTGAGGTGTGATATTTTGAGTGGGGGGTGGGGGGGGGGGGGGGTGGGGGGGGGTGTGGGGGTGGGGGGGGGGGGGGGGGGGGGGGGGGGTGGGGATGAGGGTGGTGGGTGGGGTGGGTTTGAGTGTCTCGTTATATTGTTGGCATGAGTGTTGTGTGTGTGTGAGAGTGTCGTGTGAGATTGTGTGTGTGTCATTGTGTATTTGGTGTGTGTATGTGTTGAGTGTGTGCTGTGTGTGTGTGGTGTGTGTGTGTGTGTGTGTGTGTGTGTGTGAGGGTGTGTGTGTTGTGTGTGTGGGTGTGTGTGTGTGGTGTGTGGGTGTGGGAGTTTGTGGGTGAGTGGGGGTTTGGGGGCGGGGGGGGGGGGGGGGGGTTGTGTGTGTGGTGTGAGTGTGTTTGAGTGTGTGTGAGTGTGTGAGAATGTGTGTGTCTTGTGGGTGTGTATGTGCACGTGGTGTGAGTGGGGTGAGTGCAGTGCGTGTGGAGCGTGAGTGGCGTGAGTGAGTGAGTGCGTGCGTGAGTGAGTGAGTGAGTGAGAGTGAGTGAGTGAGTGAGTGAGTGCGTGGTGTGTGCTGTGTTGTGCGTGTGAGTGTGCTGTGTGTGTGAGGTGGGTCGAGGCTTGTTTGTGTGGGTGTCATGTATGGTGTGCATAGGGGTTGTGTGGGTGTTGAGTGCGTGTGTGTGAGTGTGTGTGTGTGTGTGGCGTGTGTGTGTGAGTGTTGGGGTGTGTGTGTGTGTGTGTGTGTGTGGGTGTGTGTGAGTGTGTCCTGAGTGTGTGTGTGGGTGTGTGGATGTGTGTATGTATGGGTGTGTGGGTGGTGTATGTATGGTGGTGTGGTGTGTGTGTGTGTGTGTGTGTGTGTGGTGTGTGGTGTGTGTGTTGTGAGGTGTGTTGTGTGTGTGTTGTGTGTGTGTGTGTGGTGTGTGTGTTGTGTGTGTGTGTGTGTGGTGTGTTGTGTTTGTGTGGGTGGTTGGTGTTGTTGGGGGGTGTGTGTGTGTGTGTGTGTGTGTGTGTGAGTGTGTGTGTGGTGAGTAGGGTGTGTGTGTGATGTGCCGTGTGTGTTGTGTGTGTGTGTGTGTATGTGTGTGTGTGTGTGTGTGTGTGGGTGTGTGTGTGTGTGTGTGTGTGTGTGTGTGTGTGTGTGGTGTGTGTGTGTTTGTGTGTGGGTGTATGTATCTATATCTATATATGTGTATTTTGTGTGTTTGAGTGTGTGAGATGTGTGTTTGTGACCGGTGTGTGTGCTTGTGTTAGTCTGTGTGTGTGTGAGGTGGTGGTTGTGATTGAGTGCGTGGGTGAGATAGGGGGGGACCGTGAGAGAGATCGCGAAAGAAAGAGAGGGAGAGAGGAGACGAGCGAGCGCGAGAGAGAGAGAGAAGCGGAGCGCGAGGAGAGAGCAGAGAGAGGAGAGAGAGGCTATCACTATATCTGTATCTCTATCTCTAACTCCTACTATTATATGATGTATATATATCTATAAAATCTGTTATATATATATACTATTATCTAATATATATCGGGATTGTTGTGTGGTTGATAGTGTGATAATTAGTGTGTGTGTGTTTTGGAGTTTGTGTGATATATATAGGAGGTATATATTTATTTTGTGTATATATATATATTTTTATATATATATATATTTTTACTTACCCATACATATATATGATATATTTCTATTTTGAGATATATTTATATTATATTATATATATATTAAAACACATAAACAAACAAATGAATAGATTAATAAATTATTAATATATTATCTATTATATATATATTTTATATAAATATATATCACTATCAGTTATATAAATATTATCTATATAAATAAATTATTTATATACTGTATTACCTATATATATATATATTTACCTCATTATAATTATACTAATTATATAAATATATATATATACTTATATATTTTCATATATATAAACCTTACATCTACTTATATATATATCTCATACTCATATATATATTTTTTCATATCTATATATAATATTTATATATATATATATAGGTGTATTTATATTTATACATATATAAATATATATATATATATATTTTATTTTTTATATATAATCTATATATACTATTATATGTCTGTATGTATATATATATATATATATCTTATTTTCCGATATTTATATATATTTAACCCTAACTCATACCTACCACACATCAACTTCAACTCCACTCATTCTATTATATATATAGTATCAAACTCACACCAAACACAAACAACATACACACACGAACCCTCAATATGAATAAATTAATCCTCAATGAAAAGTCTCATATACTCCAACCACAAACCTAAAGATTCTATGCTACTCATACCCCACGTCACTAATCATATCTTCCATTCTGCCTCCCTACCCCATTACTATATATAATATCATATTGCTCTATATATGTCTTTTTCTAGCATTTTATGTTTCTCTACTTCGTTATATTTCACTAGATATTTATATTTATATATTGGTGAAGAAGCAATCAATAACCGCACTACATATATTCGACTTCTTGATAGTGCTTCTTTGTGAGTTTTACGTCGATTTTTAATAGAGATTGGGAGTGTTATGTTTTATTGTTTAATGTTATGTTGTATGGTTTTTTATTGTGTCGTTGTGTGTGATTGTGTATTTTTGAGTGTGTGAGATATACTTATATAACATTCACTAAACAATATCTAGATATATAGATATATATGTATATACTTAATATATATCACAATAACGCTCGCCATTCTCCCACACATAGCCACTCAAACCTAATACAACATCCTCGAGGACATACTAATAGTCAACTTTACAACACACCACAAACATACTCACTCACACTCACAAGCACACAGACTCTAAATACTCACATTCACAACCACATACACCACACAAACAGTACACCACACACTCACCTCATACTATATCAAACCAACACACACAGTAGATATATTGTTATTCTGATAGAGTTGTGTGTGTATAGTGAGTTAGTCGTTGAGATTTATATTAAGGGATATAGTTATATTGTTTATTTATTGTTACGGTGTATTTGAGATTTTGAAGTTCTCAGTGAGGTGCGGTGATTTTGTTGAGTTATATATTTATTCTTTTGATTTTTTACTGTGGTGTATGAAAGCGTATCTGATTTTAGTGATTATTACAGTGATTTTGAGAGTGAGTTTGTTTGTTATTGTATAGATAGAGGGAGTTTTTTTGTCGTTAGTTAGTTTTAGATAGAGTGATTTATTCGCTTTATTTATATAGTTTGATTTTATTTATATCACACTCTTTTACACTCATCACTACAACACACACACACACTCACACACACACCCACATCACACTCACTACATCAACATCACGCTTTGAGATATCTATTTAGATAGCATTGATAGTTATATTTAGAGATAGATAGTTAAGATTGAGTATAGTGATTACACACCTATAACATACACACTACCCACTCTCTCACACACACTCACACCACAACAGATAGTATTGAGATATTGATTGTTAATGTATATTTTTTATTTATAGATTATAGATAATATATTATATATATAGATATGTGTTTTATATACACACACATACAACACACACACCACAACCTCTCTCCATAGATATTGTTATATTCGAGTGATTATATTATATTTAGATATATATATATATATATATATATATGTAAACTATATATATATATATATATATATATATATATATTTATATATATTATTATCTATTATATACAGGACAGATATATATATATATTAATAGATATAGATATATATTATATAATATATATATTTATTTATTTTCATATATATATTATATTATATATTGCTATTTATATATTATATATATATATTATATATATATATATATATATATTATATACTGTATATATATAATAGATTTATATTTATATTTATATATATATATTTATATATTTATATATTAGATTTATATATATATGAAAATATACATATTTATATATATATATATATATATAGTCTTATATATATATATATATAGATATATGGTCATGTATATATTTATATATATAAATAGTTATATATATATATTATATATTTATCTATATTTACAATATATTATTTATTTATATATATATATATATATATTTATATATATATATATATATATATATATATGTGTGTGTGTGTGTATGTGTGTGTGTGTGTATGTGTGTGTATATATATATATATATATATAGATAGATATATATTTTTATATTTAAATATTTATATATATATATATAAATTTATTATATAATATGTGTGTGTGTGTGTGTGTGTGTGTGTGTGTAGTGTGTGTATGTGTGTGTGTTGTAATATATTTTTATATATATATATATATTCTAATATTTTTAAATATATATATATATATATCCAATATCTTTGTGTGTGTGTGTGTGTGTGTGTAGTGTGTGTGTTGTGTGTGTGTGTGTGTGTGGTGTGTGTGTGTGTGATGTGTGTGTCATAATTATATCATAATATATATATTATATATATATTTATATATATATATATATATATATATTTATTATATACCAAATTTAATATATTATTATATATATATATTATATCTATATATATATTTAAATTATATTATATTATATTATATATTATATAACATAATATAATTATATATATATATATATATATAATATATGATATATATTTATATATATATTATAATGTATATTATTATATTTATATATATTTATAATTATATATTATATAATTATTAATTATATTTATTTTATACAACACATAAAAACACACCACCACCACACACACACACCCACACCACCACCAACACCACACACACACACACACACCACAAAAAAAAAAAAAATTTTTTAAAAAAAAAAAAACACACCACAACACACACACACACACACACACAACACCAACACCCACACACAAATATATTTTATTTTTTTATTTTATTTTTTATTTTTTAATTATTTATTTTTAAAAATATATATTTTTAAAATATATAATATAAATTTTATATATAAATTTTGGGTTTTTTTTTTTTTATTTTTTTTGGGTTTTTTTGTATTATTTTTTTTTATACATATAATATTAAATTATATAAAATATTTATATATATATATATATAAATTATATATATTATATATATATTTTATATTTTTATATTATATATATATATATTTTTATTTTTATATATTTTTATCACACACTTTACACCCACCCCCCCCACACAACACACACACACACACCCCCCCACACCCCAAAACACACACCCAAACATATATATATATATATATATGTCTATATATATATATAGATATATAAAAATTATAATATATATTATTACACACAACACATAACCCCCACACACCACACACCCACACAAAAAACACAACATATATATATATATATATATATATATATAAATTATAATATATTATATAATATTATTATAATATTATATTTTTACCACAACAAAACACACACACCCCACACACACAACATATATATATATATTATATAATATATATATATATATATATATATATTATTTATATATATTTTAAATATAATATATATATATATAATATTTATATACTATATATATATATTTAAAAATATATACAGGACATATATATATAATATAAAATATTTATATATATATATATTATATATATATATATATATTTTCAATATATTATTATATTTATTAATATATATATATATATATATATTTATTATATTTTATATATAAATTTATATTATGTATATACCTATATTTAACCGTATGTATATAAATATTTTAACTAATTATGAAAAACTTTTACTTTAATTTGACCTTTGATTTGCATGATTGTTGTGGTTGATGGTCTTCGGTTTTTGTTTGATGGAACTATTAGTTGTCAAGGTTGCAAAAAGTTGCTTCGGATGTCATGTTTTTCATTAGGGCTTGGGAATGGGGAATCAAAAGCAAGATTATATTTTCTTACAATGTGATTTCGGCTATATGAAATTTTTGCATGTATAATATATATTACCTTATGTTATTATATTTATATATATATCTATATTTTATTTTATAAATATATTATATATATATATATATTTGTAAATTTTGTTATCTAGGGGAGAATTATAATTATATTTATATAAAAAATTTTATAAAATATTTATATATATTATATAATTTTAACACAGTTTAAAAAACACTCACCCACACCACACAACACACAAACACACCACACACAAACACACAACCACACCAACCCACCCACACACACACACAAAACACCCCCCACCCCCACACCACAAAACACAAAACACCCCATATTATATATATTATAATATATATATATATAAATATATATATATATATAATTTTATATTTTATATATTTATTTATATATATATATATATATAATATATATATATATATTTATATATTTTATATTTTTAATATATATATAATATATTTATATATAATAATATATTATATATATATATATATTATATAATATAACCTATTACTACACATATATATATGAATCTATATATATTTAAAAATATTTATATAAAATAGATACACATTATTTGTATTTATATATATTGTTTGTATATATATTTTAAAAAAAATATATAATAATATATATTTATATATATAATATATATATATATATATATATATATATATATAATACATATAACAATTATACAAAAAAACCACACAAAACCACACACAAACACACAAAAACACACAAACCACAAAACCCACCACACAACCGACACACCCTAAAATATATATATAAAATATATATATAATATATATTATTATATATATATATTTATTATATATTTTTTTATAATTAAAATAAAAATATATATATATATATTATATATATATAATATATATATATATAATTTAAAAAGATGATAATGTATAAAATTGCAGGGTAGATAGATAATTTGATTTCATTAAATATAGATTTATACTGCATATAATATATATATAATATTATAATAATTTTATAAATAAATATATATAAAAAATATCATATATAATATTTTAATATGTAAATTAAAAAATATATATTTCATATTATATTATATATATTATATTATATTATATAATTCTATATGTATAAATATATTATATTATATAATTTTAATATATATATATTTATATTATATTTATATACATTTATATAATTTATATTTGTATATGTTTTTATATAAATTAAATATATATATATATATATTTTATATATAAAATTTTATATTATTCTATTTTATATTATATATATATATTATATATTAAGTTTATATATAAATATATTAATTATATATATATTAATATTTTAATAATATATTATATAGATTTATATATAATATTATTACTATCTTCAATATATCAAACTATATTAACACACAACACACACAACACACAACCACACACACACACAACACAACACACACATATATATCTATATTAAAAATATAATATATATATATATTATATATATATATATTATATGCATATTATGCATATATATATGTTAAAATATTAATTATGTATAAATATATAAATCAATAAATATATATATAATATATATATTTATTATATATAGTTATATATATATATTTAATATATATCTAAATACAAGTATATATATATTTATATATACTATATATAATATAATATATATATATATATATATATATATATATATATCTATATATATATATTTCCTAATATATAAATATATTATATATCTAAAATATATATAAATCTCTATATTATATTAATATATAAATGCCAATATTACATATTCAAAATCTATATATGTATATATATATATATAGATCATTATTATATAATTAGTGTGTGGTGTGTGTGTGTGTGGGGGAGGTGTGGGTTTATGAGTGTGAGTGTTTGGTGTGGTGTGTGAGTTTGTGTGATGTGTCATGGTTTGTGAGGTTTGTGTTTGTGTGGGTTTGTTTGTTGTGGTGTGTGTGTGTGTTTGTGTGTGTGGTGTGTGTGAGTGTGTGTGTGTGTGAGGGTGGTGTGTGTGGTGAGGGGCTTGTGTGTGTGTGGGGGTGTTTGTGTGTGTGTGTGTGTGTGTGTGTGTGTGCGGTGTGTGTGTGTGTGTGTGTGTTTGTGTGTTTTCATGTGGGGGTTATTACTCACATATTATTAGTCATTTCATTTTTATGTTTATCTATAAAAAACTCTGTCACTCGCCGTCTTCATATTTATTTGTGTGTTTGTGTTAGTGAGTGTGTGTGTTTGTGAGTGAGAGTGTTTGTTTGAGTGGGTTTTTGTGGGTGTGTGTGAAGTGTGTGTGTGTGTGTGATTGTGTGTGTGTGTGGTTTGTGAGTGTGTATTTTTAGTTTTGGGTCTGATACTATACGAAATTATCACTGTCTCTCATCTCTCTCTCTCATACTTTATCTCTCACTCACTACTCTACTTACTGACTCAGTGTTCTTTTCTTTAATATCTATCTCTCACTTGTTTTATCTTTATTTTGCTCTATCTGGGTGGTGTGTGTGTGAGTGTGTGTGTGTGTGTGGTTTGTGTTGGTGTGGTGTGTTGAGTTTGTGTGTGATTGTGTGTGTGTGTGTTGTGAGTTGTGTTTCGGGTGGGTGTGGTTTTGTGTGTGTTTGTGGTGTGTGTTGTGTATTTGTGTGTGTTTGTGTGTTGTTTTGTGTGTTTTTGTTGGTGTCGTTTGTGTGTGTGTGTGTGTCTGTGTGTTATTGTGAGTGTGTGAGTGTGTGTGAGTGTGTGTGTTTGGAGTGTGTGTGTGTGATTGATTGTTTGGGGCATAGCATAATAAATATTATACTTTCACAAATCTGACTTATATGCACTACTCAATACTATTTCAACACTGTCACTCTCTCTCTATATCTCTTATTTGAACTGTTTGTCCCTCTGACTATCTCTCACACTCACACCTGTCTCTCATTTCTCTCTGTCTGTGTGTGTGTGAGTTGTGAGTGAGTGAGTGTTGTGTGTGTGGTGTGTGTCTGTGTGTGTGTGTGTGTGTTATGTGTGTGTGTATATGTGTGTGTCATGTATGTGTTTGAGTGTTTGTGTGTGTGTGTGTGTGTGTTTGTGTGTGTGTGGTGTGTATGGTGTGTGTGTGTGTGTGTGTGTGTGTGGTGTGGGTGTGGGTTGGGTGTGTGTGTGTGTGTGTGTGTTGTGTGTGCTTGTGTGTGGGTGTGTGTGTGGGTGTGTGGGTATGTATGTGTGGATATCGTAATGTGTGTCGTG
>NW_028234433.1:13391072-13393572 GCF_977035675.1 Penaeus japonicus
TATAATCCCTTAAAAGAATGTTGATGTGGGTGGTGAGCAGGAAAAGGATGAATACCCTTTGTATAGTCTGTCACCTTCCCTTTCAATATTTAAACTAATGTATTTAATTCACGGTGCATCATATCCTCACCCATAACTCTGTTTACGTGAATACTTTAACGATTCTATTCTTTCGATGTAATACTATGTTGTGTTATTATTTCTGTAAGAAAACGTTTTAAATTGAAAGTTGTGTATGGCGGTAAACACACATGTATTTTGCCGGGACGCTGATGCACGTTATTGGGTAACATTATTACACTTTTTCACTTGATAAAGAGGGAGCACTAAGCTTCTTATCCGTCTTATTTTTATCCAATTTTGGCCTTGGATTTTCACGGTGTTCGCATTATCAGGTTTTGCTTCGTTGGTGAAAGGATTTTGCCTTTACATATTTCCCTTCTGTTAACATACATACACACATACACCCCTTTCCACACACACGCATGCACATACACTCACACTCATACACCCACACACACACACACATACACTCACACGCACACCCAAACCCACACACAAACATACACATACACAAACACATGCGCTTAAACACACGCACGCACTCATACACACACACATATATTCACACACACACATACACGCACACATAAACACCACTCTACTACTATTGCTACTACTACTACTACTACTACTACTACTACTACTACGAAACTCTACGTTAATCTTTCTCCTAGTTTCACCTAGGCAGTCGGAGAAAATCAAAACTCTACGGTAATCGTTCTCCTGGTTTCCCTTAGTCAGTCGGCGAAAATCAAAACTCTACGGTAATCGTTCTCCTGGTTTCACTTAGTCAGTCGGAGAAAAGCAAAACTCTACGGTAATCGTTCTCCTGGTTTCACTATGTCAGTCAGAGCGGTGAATAAAGGGTTAAGTAAAAAAAAACAAAAAAAAACTGATTATTCGTTGTTGCTGTTATTTTTTTTTTTTTAGACATTTCTTACGCGTATGATTATTCTTATTTTCATTATCATCATCAATATTTTTTAACGTAATTATCATCATTATCATGATCATTATCATTGTTGTTGTTATCATTATCCTTTTCATTGTTATCAAAACTATTCACATGATATAAATAATAATGATAATAATGATAATAATCATGATTATGATTATTATCATTACTATAATTATTTTTTTTATTATTATCATCAATATCATCATTATTATTATTTTTTCATTATCATCATTGTTATCATTATTGCTATTTTCATTACCTATTTATTGATTATCATTATTGTTATTTTCATTACTCATCTATTGATTATCATTATTACCATTGATGTTATCATTATGATTATCAATAGTGTTATCAATATTATGATTATTATTGTCATTATCATTTGTATTACTGTTATCATCATTACCCTCATTCGGTTATTATTAATATTATTATCATCCTTATTGTTATTAATGATACTACTTGTATTTCTATCATTATCATTATTTAGTAAAGTCATTATCATCCTTTTTACTATTATCTTATTATTCATTATTACACTTACTTTTTGTTATCCTATCATTATTCTTGATAATAATGATAGTGATTGTAATAATTATGATGGTATTAGTGATAAAGATAAAAACGATAACATTATCATCATAATCATTGTCATTATTATCATCCTTATAATCATAACCATTATTGTTATTGATATCATTGTCAATATAGTAGTTATTGTTATAATATGTTAATAATAATGATGATGATTATCATCATCATTATCATCATTATTATCATTATCATCATTTTTATTTCTATTGTTGCAATAATGAATATAATGATGACATGATGATGATAATGATGATAGTCATATTCATTATCGTTGTTATCATTAAATTGTTATCATCGTTGTTACTATAATGATGATAACAATTATAATAATGAGGGTAATAATGCTAAGGAAAAAATGATGATGGTAATAGTAAAGATAATAATGATGACAACAATAATGACAGTAACAATTATTATAAGAAGGATTATATAAATAATGTCCATGATGATAAAACAGATTATGAGAATATTAATCGCAAGGATAAGGATAATGATAATGATGATTATAGTAATAATAATAACAATGATGATAGTTATGATGATGATGATAATACTGACAATGGTGATAATGATAACGCTAATAATAATGATAATGATAGTGATTGGATAACAATAATCATGATGATTATGATAATTATGATTATAACAAGAACACTAATAATGATAATAATGATATTGATAATGATTATGATAACATACTAATGCTAATGATGATGAAAATAGCCATGATTATGATAATGATAATGGCAATGATAATGATAATGATGATAATGATGATAGTAATAGTAATGAGAAAAGAAATGATAATGATAACAATGATACCGATAATGATGATGATAATGATAACAATAACAATGATAATGATTGTAATAAGAATGTTGA
>NW_028234433.1:13423572-13428572 GCF_977035675.1 Penaeus japonicus
TCCAAGAGATAGTTGGCTTGATTTTTTCAGATGCATTATTTTGTCTACACTTTGATGAGATATAATTGGATCATCTTGTACCACTAACTCATGTTGTAAAATTTATTCTTTCTTGTCATTCGGATTGCATTGGAGGTATTAATTCAACCTAACCGTACATCTTAAGACACGAAAAAGGTTATAACTTTTTTTCTTTTCATGCTCATAGGATAGGTCAAGCTCTTCGAAACAACAATGCTTAATTCATTAACAACAGAAAAGCTTAAACAATTGCCATAGCAGTTTAATCCATTCACAGCTTAGACCATTTAAGAGTACAAAAACCTCACCACTCAAACCAGTAACCTTTATCAAAAAGTCCCTCTCAATTAAAACAACGATACATAAAAACCCCATGACTCGATTATTCCATCTTTTTCATTCCACCTTAAAGAGACCCTCCTCTCCCCCTCCCCCCTTCCCCCCATTTTTTTCCTCACAGGGAAAGAAGGGAAGGAGAAGCAAGCAGATAAGAACGCGCTGTCCGTGCCCCGGTTAAGCGTGTGTGCGGACGGCGGGAAGGTAGACCGTGCGCGCTTATGTCAGACGGAGGTACGTGTGACAGTCCCGCAGACCATCGAGAGACGCCAGACCCAAGTACGGTCATTTTTCATATTCTTTCTTATGTTCATATATCTATATTCTCCTTTTGGTGCACGTGAAACAGACAGACGAAACAGACAGACACGCAGCCAACCGTCCCCCTCGAATCCCTGTTATCCCCATCTCCCTGAGTCCTTTTCCTACACGTCCTTCTATCCTATGGCCCGCACGCACGCAGTGTACACACACACATGATGCAAGTGTTACAGGACTTACTGTTAGTTACATTAGGGACACACCCTTGTCCTTCCTCAGCCGCCATCCTGCCTCGACCTCTCTCCTTTCTGGGTGTACATGCACACGCACGGTTGTGCATTGTTGTTTAGAGAACTCCAAAAGCTGGGGGGGGTTTTTTTGTTCTTTTTAATAAAAAAACGATGGAAATTTTTTTTACTGTGGTTAACCAGAACCCATAGATGGTGATTTTTTATTAACTACAAATACTTTTCCAAATAAATTAAAGGGTTGTTTTTGGTTGGGGTTTTGGGTTTTGTATTTTTTGTGTTGGGTTTTGGGTTGTGGTGGGTTGGGGGGGGGTGTGTGTGTGTGGTGGTTGTTGTGGTTTTTGGTTTTTGGGGTGTGGGTGGGGGGGGGGGGGGGGGGGGGGGGTGGGTGGGGTTGGGGGGGGTGGGTTGTTTTTGGGGGGTTGTTTGGGGGGGGTTTGTTGTTTTTGGTTTTGGGGGTTGGTTGGTGGTTGTTGGTTGTTTATTTGGGTTTTGGGGTAAAAAAAATTTATTTTGTTATATAGTTTTTTTTTTGGGTGTTATTTATTTTTTTTAAAATTACTATATTTTAAAATTATTTTTTTTTTTTTATTTTTTTTTTTTTATTTTTTTATGTTTTTTTATATGTTGGTTTGTATTATTTTTTTTATTTATATTTTATTTTTTTATTTTATTTTATTATTTGTTTTTAATTATTTAAATTAATTTTTAATTTTTAAATTTTTTTTTTTATAATATTTTTTATTTATTTATATTTTTATTTTTAATTTTTTTAAAATATATTTATATATATTTTATATTACATGATATTATATATATATATTTTTTTTTTTTATATATTTAATTTATATATTTTTTTATTTTAATTTTTATTTTTATGTTTACTTTATTACATATTATTTTTTTATTTTTTTTTAATTTTTTTTTTTTAAAATTTTTTTATATATTTTTTTTTTATGTTTTAAAAATTATACACCACCCAACTAAAACACTCCACCACACAACAACCAACCCCCACCACCCACTCCACACCAAACACACAAACCACACCACAATTATATATATTATATTATATATATATATATTTATATATTTAAAATTTTTTATATATATATTATGTAATATTAATACGTATATTAACTCATATATATATATATATTTTTTATATTTATAATTTATATAAGAAATTAATATATTTTTATATATATTATATATATATATGTATATATATATTTTTCATATATATGTATACAATATATTTATATGTAATATTTTTTTATATTTTGAAATTATATTTAATATTATATTATATTATATATTAATATATATATTTATATATTATATATATTTAATTTTTACATACACACACCACACACCCCAACACCACACACCACACCAACATACAATATATATTATATATAATTTTATTAATATAATTTTTACTATTATATTTTATATATATAATATTATATATATTATTATATACATATATTTAATTGTTTGTGTATATTTTCTTTTTATTAGTGTGTGTGTGTGTTTTTTATATACATATATATATATATATTTTATTATATATTTATTTTTATATTTTTAATGTCTGTGTTATGTATGTTTTTAATGGTGTGTTTTATGTGTGAGTTGTATGTGTGGTATTATATAAATATAATTTTATAATTATATATATATATTTTTATGTATGTATGTATGTTATTTTTTATATATATATATATTATAATATAATGTATGTATGTATATATAATAATATATATATTTATATATATTTTTTTGTATAATATGTATTATATATTTATATAAAATATTTATTTTATATATATATATTATATATATTTATATATTTATACACATACACAACACACACACACCACACAAACAACACACAAACCACACACACACACACACATATATATATATAATTTATATTATATATATTATTTTATATATAATATATTTTTTAATATATATAACACTTTACACATACATGCATACAGTTATACACATATATACTTTTAAATATCACAGCCCAAAAACCACAGCACCCCATATTACTCGCGCGACACCCCAGTCCTCCCGCCAAACCCCCGTGTTACCCCCACACTATTCAGTGTGCCCCTCAAACCCTTCATTTTGTAGTTTTGGTTTTCCCCCTCCCTTTTTATTATCCATGGAATTAATTAAGAGAATTTCTTTTTACGATATATTATCCTGCTTGACGAAAAGCCCCAAAGTTAATTCAAAGAAGTGGTGAACAAAGAACAAAATTCGTCTTTTTAAGCAGATTTGAAGAAAAAAAAAAGTCTATTCTGACCGATATGATTTATAAAAAAAAAAAAATATTATATACCCCCCTTTTGAAAAAAAAAAAAAAAATGACATGCAAATAAAAACTATCCCAAAAAACTCCCTCGAACCTTAATAATTTTTTAACAATAAACTGAATTCTAAATCCAAAAATTCCCCCCTAAGGCGCCACCCCCCACCCATGCAAACACACGGCGGAAGAAAAGGAAAGGTTTTTTTTTTTTTTGTTTCCCAAAAAACCAGTTTCTTTAAAAAAGTCCGCCAAGCAGTCTTTATTTTTTTTGTTTTTATTATTATTTATATTTTATTATACTGTTCGTTTTGTTTCATCATTAAACAGCCTTTCATTATAATAATCATATTTATATTATTTTTATATCATAGCTTCATTTTCATTTTCTTATTATTATCATTTCATTTTATTATTATTATTATTATTTTATTCTTTCCCTTTCTCTATCCAAGAGATAGTTGGCTTGATTTTTTCAGATGCATTATTTTGTCTACACTTTGATGAGATATGATTGGATCATCTTTGTACCACTAACACATGTTGTAAAATTGATTCTTTCTTGTCATTCGGATTGCATTGGAGGTATTAATTCAACCTAACCGTACATCTTCAGACACGAAAAAAAGGTTATAATTTTTTTCTTTTTATGCTCATAGGATAGGTCAAGCTCTTCGAAACAACAATGCTTAATTCATTAACAACGGAAATGCTTAAACAATTGCCACAGCAATTTTAATCCATTCACAACTTAGCCCATTTAAGAGTACAAAAACCTCACCACTCAAACCAGCAACCATTATCAAAAAAAAGCTCTTTTTTTAATTTTTTTTTTTTTTCTTTTTCCCTTCATTAAAACAACGATACATAAAAACCCCATGACTCGATTATTCCATCTTTTTCATTCCACCTTAAAGAGACCCTCCTCTCCCCCTCCCCCCTTCCCCCCATTTTTTTCCTCACAGGGAAAGAAGGGAAGGAGAAGCAAGCAGATAAGAACGCGCTGTCCGTGCCCCGGTTAAGCGTGTGTGCGGACGGCGGGAAGGTAGACCGTGCGCGCTTATGTCAGACGGAGGTACGTGTGACAGTCCCGCAGACCATCGAGAGACGCCAGACCCAAGTACGGTCATTTTTCATATTCTTTCTTATGTTCATATATCTATATTCTCCTTTGGGTTTGCACGTGAAAACTGGACAGACGAAAACAGGACAGACACGCAGCCATCGTTCCACCTCGAATCTGTTTTGTCCCCATTACTCCTCTGAGTCACTTTTAATACTACGTCACACGTCTTTCATATGGCCACCACGCACGCAGTGTACACACACACATGATGCAAGTGTTACAGGACTTACTGTTAGTTACATTAGGGACACACCCTTGTCCTTCCTCAGCCGCCATCCTGCCTCGACCTCTCTCCTTTCTGGGTGTACATGCACACGCACTTGGGTTGTGTTCAGATAGCTGGTTGTTTCACGCATCGACTATCGCTCAACAGGCCTCGGGACGAGGGTTTTTATTGTTGCATTTTTACACGTGGAGATATTTATATATCGATAGGTATATAGGAATATATAGGTCTAGATATGGATATATCTAGATATCTCTTACTATAAGATGGTGATTTTTATATATATCTATCAATATATCTCTTTCAATATATCTAATATAAATGTGTGTGTGTGTGTTTTGGTTGGGGTTGTGTGTGTGTTTGTGTGTATTTTGTGTGTTGTGGTTTGGGTGTGTGTGTGGGTAGTGGTGTGTGGGGGTGTGTGTGTGTGGTGTGTGTGTGTGCGTGTGTGTG
>NW_028234433.1:13448572-13451072 GCF_977035675.1 Penaeus japonicus
ATAGATATATATATATATATATATATATATATATATATATATATATATATATATATATAAAAATGCATATATATGTATATATATATATATACATATATATATATATATATATATATATATATATATATATATATAGATATATATACATATATGTATATATATAGGTATATATATATGTATATATAAATATATATATAAATGTATATATATATATATATATATATATATATATATATATATATATATAAATGAAAAAAATCGTTTGGACTTCAAATGCTCCTGTTATTTCATAATGCGATTTGAAATGATAAGCTCGTGATTTTGTATCCTTTGCATACGAAAACACTACCGCGCAAGGTACAGGACAGTTTAAAAACGATAATCTGTTCTGAGACGTGACATAGCGCGACCTCTTCATTAAGCTGCAGGAAGAATTTCGTTGAGATTTTAAAGTAATTCGAGACGCGATCGGTGGACCATATAGGCCTATCATGAAAACGGAAGATGTCAATGTTAGTAAACGACTCGTCAATTCGTTGAACGGATTTTTTTTAGACCTACTGTCTCTAATATTTCCTGGTCTAATGATTGTTATGATGATCATGTTATCTCACTTCAGACACAAAGGCTATGGAAGGCAACTGTCCTCTTTACGTGTGAAATTTGTAATCATGATAATTATCATCCTGCATTTGTCTGTTGCAAGCTGCGTCTAATCTTGTCGTCTTTTCTGGCAGTCATGGTGCCGTTCTACTTGAAGGTTGGGTTGAAGGTTGTCAATTTTGTGTGTATCATTTCATATGGAGTTTGTTATGTACGTACTGTATCAACATATACACATGCACACGTACAGACACAAGCACACACACACACACACACACACACACACACACACACATACACACAAACACACACAAATACTCATACATGAAACACCAGATGATATACGTGCGAACATGCATCATTCAGGTATGTGTGTGTATGCGTATACGCATACATACATATACGTGAACATTTTTCTCCTGATTTCTTTGTGTTTTGGTGAACATTAAGGTCAGATCCGACAAACAATTTAGCTTGTGATGGCAGACGTCGGTTCATTTCAGTCCACTAGGCAATCCAGCAGCCAGGGGGACAAAGGCTTGGATCTGTAGCATTGCTAACATGGAAGACTCTCGGTGGACGCTGTGTTGAAATCGTGTTGGACACTCGTAGGTCTCATTCATTCCCAGTGTTTTAGAAACTCAGGGATTACTTTCTGTTCGTTCCATTAGCATCATTTGTTCCACCGCGAGACAAAAGAAAAAAGGTTTATGAAAATGATTAGAGAGGTGACGAGATTCTTCCTCCTTTTCCCTGACTTCCTCCGGTGACGTCAGAGTGACAGCGCAGCGTAGGAGGGGGGGACGTCGACGAAGGATGGAAGGCTAAGCGCGTGAGAAGGGTGGTTTGAATCTTCTTCGGTAACATACACAGACTGTTTCGATGTTTCTTTCATTCGTATCTGAACAAAGTCATAAATGACGAATATCCGTGGCAACGTAAGTACTCAGATAATGTGATGGGCTACATTTTCTCGTGGATGTGATGTTGACTGATGGAGGTTTGGTGTTGTGGAGCGTCATCGCCCCTTGCTGTAACCGCGACGGTCCGGCAGAAGGACAGACGGACTGCCGCTCTGAACACACTCTTCCTTCCTCGTACACTTTAGATATCTGTGTATAATGCATGTTGAACTCTGTAAGTCGCGTCCAGCGGCATGATGAAGATACTCGTATAATATGCATGCTGCTCACACAAGACTACGAAAGAGTAACTTCAGTGAAATGATAGACATATTTGCATTCTAAAATTGGGAACCACGCCTGCTTGTTGCTGCTCGAACGAGCGCCGCGCGGTGAGATCCAGGACCTCCAGTCCTCTCTCCGGTGTCAAGGACTTCCCAGTACCAGGGCAGTGCAACGGGCAGTGCCAGGAGGGTCCTCTTTACTCTACGCTCCAGTGCCAGAGATGCAGCCAAGATCCCCAGCGTGTCGAGCACGATGGACGCCAGCAGTGCCTCTCACCTCGCGGATGGACTCCATCGCAATCCGTAGTAGGATCTCTCAACTCCAACGAACTTGGGAGGGCCGGCCGAAGGAGAGGATGGGAAGGCGGAGGCAAGGTCTTTCTGGGCACGGCGAATAGCGCGTCTTACGAGGATCTCTGTGGAGATCGCAGTCTTTCTCGAAGTCTTTGATTAAATCGGAATGCCTCGCCAACCGGGGATCGCAAAGGACCACACCACTGCTGGTCTCAGTCTCAGAATGTTCCTTTCTGACCTCGATTGGGAAGTTCCGGAAGTAAAACGTGAAATGAAGGAGCCGTTCTTTCCTTTTTTTTCAAGAAACAGCTGGTTCACGGCAGAGAAAGCAGCAGAAATGCAATTCTATATACCCTTTTAAAAGAGGAAAATGGAGCAGAAACCAATATAAATGCAACAATGTGAATAAAAATAAAA
>NW_028234433.1:13466072-13468572 GCF_977035675.1 Penaeus japonicus
TAAGATGTGATATTATCTTCAAATACATCTGTGTGTTTATATAGCTATGCTGCAAATTCACAACAGTGAGAGAAATTAGATATTTGTTCTTGAACCCCGGTAAGGCGACCCAAATAATCATTCGAAAATAACCTTCCCAGTTTGTCATACTACAATACTGACATTGAACACCAGTCGTACAACCAAAGCGCACAACAATAACTACAGAGAACAAGGCAATAGTTTTAATTCTAGTACATTCATCAGCGTGATTCTCCACCCAGGCTAATGTAAGACACTGCATAAATAAAAGGTAAGACTATCTTCTATCTAAGGAAGGATAAGATAAGAAAGCGTAGAAAAAATCCATTTTGGTTTGAAACATATTTTTACATAAAGTTTTGAGAAATCATAGTAGAGAGCTGTCAATTTGATTTGAAATATAGTACTTTTAAACATGGTGTTGAGATTTTGCATATGTAATTCATATCTGGTAGCTTACCGTGATTTCATTTCTGTCATACAGAATTTTGAGATTATATAAGAGTCTATGATTAACGCTCTTCTTTAAAATTCCATCAAGTGATTTTTAAACCAGAATTTTGAATTCTCTCTTCATGAAAAAACACCAAAAGGTTTGAATGGCATATGATGCACAACGATGCACTGAAGATTTATTTTGGATGGCATTTTCAGGTAGTGCTTTCAATAAAATGAAGAACATGTATACCAAGTTCCAATTTATAACCAAACGGAGAGATTTTTACCAACCAAACTATCATGGACTTTAGTCAAAACGAAGTTCCCTGGCGTTTATAGCCAACCTGATGACGTCATATCAGTTTCACCAATCACGCGTTATCCCAGAGAGTCGATAAAATAAAATCATTGTGTTCTAAATTTCAGTCAATGTTGATCTATAGTTTCTTATATCAATTGTATGATCATATGTGATATAATCATGTGTAACAAACATCTATTATGGGTATTTATATTTATTATTAATTTAACCTACACCTTTTGTTTATGAATATGTACTGCCGAAAATCTTTATGCTACCTAAAAATACCAGTAAAAATTAATTACTGCAAATAATTTTAGCAGAAATATATTGACCAGTAATGAAAGTATCTATAAATCAATACTGACTGAAGTTTGTATTGCAGTATATGTTGTTTATGCTTCTACGTGACGTCATTATGTGGGTGGGGCTATAAATACCTGGAACTCCGTTTTGACTATATACATATATATATATATATATATAACGCATTTTAATATAGAAATGTGGTATATGTTCACACATACACACACACACATGTATATATATATATATATATATATATATATATATATATATATATATATATATATATATATATATATATGTATATATACACACACATACATGTATATGTATGGACAAGTGTGTGTGTCTGTGTATATTTATGGACACGTGTGTCTGTGTGTCTGAGTGTCCGTGTGTGTGTGTCTGCGCATGCTTGTTTAATACATTTTTAATATATATATATATATATATATATATATATATATATATATATATATATATATATATATATATATATATATATACACACACACATGTATATGTATGGACAAGTGTGTGTGTCTGTGTATATTCATGGACACGTGTGTCTGTGTGTCTGAGTGTCCGTGTGTGTGTGTGTCTGTGCATGTTTGTTTAATACATTTTTAATCCACAATTACGGAATTACGCCTCAGTAGTCGTTCATATCGCTGACACTGATGACTTCATTGTCCGACACATTTTTTCTCTGCTTCCCAATGCTTCAGTAATTCTGGAGAATCCAAGGCTGCTTAATTAACCAGCTTTCAAAGTTCTTCATCGAGCAAAGCTGGATGTGTGTTTTCTGATACTTTAGTTTATCTTTATTTACGATATGAATGGTTATAAATATCTGACTTCGTAGCAATCCATTTTCCTAATGTAGGGTCTCGTAAAATCGGACCAAATTATCGTATTTTAGATAAAAGTTAATTTTCGCTTCGGCTGCCAAAGCGGATTGCCGTCATGGTGCACGCCGCGTGAAGGAAAATCATGGTAGTGATGTGTATTATTTAAGGATGTGGTGTAGGATAAGTGGAAGGAGGATAACACTACACTCTGTCAAATAGCATGGGTAATTTTCATCGAGTGTGTGTGTAAATGTGTGTGTGTGTGTGTGTGTGTGTGTGTGTATGTGTGTGTGTGTGTGTGTGTGGTCAGGCATGTCCCTCTGGCCGACCAATGACAACGAGCTTTGTCAAAAAATTCTCGAAGTAGTTGCGCGTCCTCGCAATCTTGTGACTTTGACCAGACTAAAGAAAATCTGATAATCTGATCCTGTTTTTTTTTTTTTTTTTTTTTTTTTTTTTTACGAAATATCCTTCAATTTTGGTTTATTTTTCGTCGGTTCCTCTATTCAGACAAATATTACAGATGATAAATGTTTCTGTATTTCCTTTATTTGCAAAAGCATGTCTACGCTGTCCTTAATTT
>NW_028234433.1:13473572-13476072 GCF_977035675.1 Penaeus japonicus
AAGTGCATCCACGGCGTAAGTGTGTTTGTGGAAGTCATGACATGTTTGTGTAAATGAATGTATGACTTACATGCAAGGGAGGCACATGACCTGCTCGTATCTCTGGAGGAATTTGTGAATGGCACTGACGCCCGGCGACCGATCGGCTGCTTTCCTACTTCTCTGCCTCGCTCCCTACGCCCTTCCCCCACTCCTCTCTCTCGCTCTCGCTCTCTCTCTCTCTCTCTCTCTCTCTCTCTCTCTCCCTCTCTCTCTCTCTCTCTCTCCCTACCTCTCTCTCTCTCGTTACCTCTTTCTTGTCTCCCTCCCCTCTTCCCCCCCCCCTTCTCTCTCTCTCTCTACCTCTCTCTCTCTCTCTCTCTCTCTCTCTCTCTCTCTCTCTCTCTCTCTCTCTCTCTCTCTCTCTCTCTCTCTCTCTCTCTCTCTCTCTACCTCTCTCTCTCTTTACCTCTTTCTTGCCTTCCTCCCCGCATCCCTCCCTCCCCCCCTCTCTCTCGCTCTCTCTCTCTCTCTACACCTCTCTCTCTCTCTCTCTCTCTCTCTCTCTCTCTCTCTCTCTCTCTCTCTCTCTCTCTCTCTCTCTCTCTCTCTCTCTCTCTCTCTCTCTCTCTCTCTCTCTCTTTTCTTTCTCTTTCTTTCTCTCTCTCTCTCTCTCTCTCTCTCTCTCTCTCTCTCTCTCTCTCTCTTTTTTTCTTTCTCTTTCTTTCTCTCTCTCTCTCTCTCTCTCTCTCTCTCTCTCTCTCTCTCTCTCTTTCTCTCCCACCGAAGCCCATGTTAATTACTCACGGCTAGTATATGTATACAAGTTATAGAAAGGCAGACACATAGGACAAAATACAAGCCTATGTGGTAACGGATCATAATAATCCATCTGTCGTTTGTGCCCTTCAGAGCAATGCCATGCAGGTCCATTAATAGGGACAATGAACTCAAAAAAAAGAAAAGGTATCAATTAATAAGGACCAAGTTATTGTTTTCTTCGGAATGAATCGTGATTGTCTTTCTTTGTATAACTTTTTATAATTACAACCTCTCTCTTTTCCCCTTCCCCATCCTTCTACACACACACACACACGCACACACACCCATATATATATATATTATATATATATATATATATATATATATATATATATATATATATATATATAACGTTTAACGTTAATGTTAGTTTTAAGACAATAAATCTTGAAACGAGTGTAAGATTGTATTACTATGATGCATCAAAGACCACTATAATAAAACACGGAGTAAGGTCGATTTTGGTAATAAACAAAAACTTTATAAAGAAATATGACCCTATTTCGATTTGAATTTACCGCAGAATTCATGTAAATGTTATAAACTGTCAACTAGTTAGACAGCTAGATAGGTAGGGCGAGGTAGGCAGTCCGATTACAAGACAGAGATCCAGGCAGGTAGACATATACGTGACTGATCGGACAGTCAGCTAGACACGCAAATATGTGAAGAGGAAGTAGATAGGTGAACGGAAGACAGGTGAACAGGAGGCACAGAGAACAGGTAAGTGATACGTGGGCGTGAAGCAGATAGGCGACCAAGAGGACGAGAGTTGAACATAAAACGCATTGGCGAACATAAGACAGATATGTTAGTTATGAAGCAGGTAGGTGAACATGAAACAGAGATTTGAACAGGATGTATCGAACAGCACAGCTCCTTGTATATTAAATTTGTCCTTTTCATAGTGTTTTTTATATTAATCTATTCATTTATTTATTTTTATTTTTTTTACCCTTATATCATGTATAGCTGTTTATTATTTTCTATCGCTTATATTCTACCATTAACTAATTCATCTATCACCGACTTAATCATCCACCCGCTTAATTACAGATTCACTCAGCATGCAATCATTCATTCACTCACTTTTTTCTATGTATATTCAAAGAAATACACACACAAAAAAAAGAAAAGAAAAAAAAGTCCTTTCCATTTGACAAATATGTTTCAAAGCTTCCCTTTTCCTGGAACTTCATCAAAGGTCATTGCTGTGAAGAAAGGCTGATGAATAATGACACTTCTGAATCCCAGCTCATTTGCGGTGTAACGATCAGCGAGGCATTGTGCGTGTGGACTCATTAGGTGCTTCTTAATGGCGCCCGTTGGGATTCCGTGGCGGCTGTATTTGTGATTTATTTTGCCCGTAATCAATTCGGATTTTTTTTTTTGTGTGTGTGGGGGGGGGAGGGTCTGATTATTATTATTTGTTTTTTTATTCTTGGTCTCTATGTTTCTGTCTCTCTTTCGTTATCTCTCTCTCTGTATCTCTCTCTCTCTCTTTCTCTTTCTCACTTTCTTTCGGTCTCTCTCTCTCTCTCTCTCTCTCTCTCTCTCTCTCTCTCTCTCTCTCTCTCTCTCTCTCTCTCTCTCTCTCTCTCTCTCTCTCTCTCTCTCTCTCTCTCTCTCTCTCCCTCTTCATCTCTCTCTCTCTCTTTTTATCTTTCTCACTTTCTTTCGCTCTCTCTCTCTCTCTCTC
>NW_028234433.1:13481072-13498572 GCF_977035675.1 Penaeus japonicus
AGAAATATAAAAAATGAAATAAAAAATGATTAAAGTATATAGCGTCCTCGGCAAAAACATCTCACAGTGGTCGAGTCACACATGTAGAAACTAGAAGCGTAATTTGAGTCCACCATCACGAGACCTAATGCCAGAGTCACATGGTGGGAGGCACACACGGGCTCTCGCTCCTGCTGGAGGCCTTGCCCTTCCTGCCTCCCGGTCGCGCTCCATCCCGCGTTCTCGGTCCTCGGCCCTCCATGATGGGCGTCGGAGCCGCGCCACAAATATTGCGACTGAACGCGGGTCACGGGGCGCAGACCTGCTGCATTTCCTTACACCCTATAAATTATAGGCTTTGGCGGCTGCTAAATATCGTCCTCGCTCAGCGGTAGCTGCCGCTATACGTATTCCTCGTTGGGTTTGGGTGTGCCCCGAGCGCTCACTCGGCCGTTGGTGGTGTTGTCCGGTAGTTCGGCGATGTCCTTGAACACGCCAACTAGGCTCTCGAAGTTGGGGCCCCAGTTGAGCAGGTAGTCCCAGCCGAACGTGGACCCGTTGGGTGGCTTGTACGAGCTCATGTTGCTCAGGTCGTCGTCTGATGCCACCAGGGTGCTGAGCGAGCCGCGAAAAGAATCAAAGCCGTCGTAATTTTTAGCAGACTCGTTATCATGCTCGTTCTCGTTGTCTACTTCCGCGAGCTTGCTGAAAATCATGTTGCCCGGCCCAAAATCTCGCGTCACCTTCTCGTAGTTGTTCTCGTACTCGAATTCCGAACAGGTGAACGAGTCATTCCCAGACTCGTCCGTGGAGGAATCCGGAGGCTCTAGGAGCTCCGTGTTCGTCTCTAAGAGCTCTGCTAGCTTATCCTTGCGCTGATTGTCCTCGCTGGAGGAGGAGACAGCGTCCAAAGTGGAGACCAGCGAGGAGTTTCGAGGTCGAGTGTTGAGGCGCTCGATCTCCTCCGCCGTGAGACCCAGACTCACGCTGCTGTCGTGCTTCTTCTTTTTGGTCGACTGGGACGACGCATGCATCGACCCGGACGACTGCGACAGGTGCGACACAGGCGAGTTGAGGGAGCGCTCGCTGGTCGACATCACGTCCTTCACGCCCGGCCCTTGCGAGGTGGCCAGGAGCGCCGTCTGCAGGGGCTTGCCGCTAATGTCCTGCAGCGTGAGGATCCGCGGCGTCTGCTGAGACAGCTCCGAGGACGGCGAGAGGCGCGCGAGGGGCGTGGATTGCATCTTGAGCACGGAGGGCGACTCCCGCGGCGCGACAGGGTTTGGACTCTGCCGCATGAGGTTGCGGGGACTCTCCCGGTGCGGCGTGTTGGGGAAGTTATGCGGCGAATGGCGGTGGTTGTGCTTGTGGTAGCCCGGCACGTGCGGGTTAGTCTTGTACTTGCGCACGTTGCCGTCCCTGTAGCCCTTGTAGTGGTAGACGATGTCGATGTCCGAGGGCGCGATGGACGAGGCGTTCTCCAGGTCATAGTGCTCCGGCGCCTCGGAGTCGGGTATGTGGCCCATGCCCGCCATGGCGTCGCGGTCCTGGAGTTGCGACTCGTCCACGCGAAGGGGCACGCCCGGGGACTTGTTCATTACCTCCCGCTCGATGATGTCTGGGCGCTGCGGGCGCTCGTGGTCGCGCTCCTTGTACTTCTTGGTGGCCATCTCCTGCGAGAGGTGGGACCGCAGCACGTCGTCCGTCATCTCGGCGCTCTCCACGTAGCCGGAGTCCTGCGGCGACCTGCCGGAGTCCGAGGAGGTGTTGGCCAGGAGGGCCGAGCCGTTCTGCTTGACGTGGACGCCGCCCTTCTCCCGCCGCTGCCGCCGCACGCGGTACACGATGAAGGAGACGAGGATGGCGACCAGCAGCAGCACGAAGAACACAATGACGAGCGTAATGCCGATGGAGAGCGGGTCCGTCGAGGCTGCCGTGCCCAAGTCCGCGCCCGTGCAATCCTGCACGAGAGCCACGCCGCGGGCCACCGCCTCGAGCAGGGAGCCCGTGGAGTTGAGCGGCTGCACCTCCCCGTCGACGCTGAAGGTCGACATACACCCGACGAAACCTGCAACAAAAGGAGAATGTTAGACGATAAGCAAATGCACTGCCATGCCCCCTTACTCGTTAAAAAGAACGTCACACACACATACAAAAAAAATAAAAAATAAAAATAAAATAAACAAAAGACGTGTTCCTAAATGTGGACATACACAAGCACACCCATGCGCATTCCTCAGACATCGTGCCCGTGGAATCTATTGCCTCCGAATTAGAAGTTGCCTTAATCCATCCAATCAGAATCCTCTAAAGTCCGTCTGATAAAATCGGTAATGGTGACAGGTAATTGCTTTATTATACAAATTATCTTTTGCAGATCACAATGCATAAGGAGTGGCTGAAACTGATGCGTTATTGCAGAATGTAAATTAAGTGAAAAGTAATGTGTAAATGATGTAAAAAGGAAAATACAGAAAAAGTTACTATCGTAGCGAAATGTAGGATTAAGAAATAAATAAAACCTATTTCGTTTCTTGCCACAAGTTTCATCACATAAACGTATTTTTCATTTATGTTCATATGCAATGTATCATTCAATTTTAGGTCAACGATTAGTCCCCAGCAAAGTCGTGGGAGGGCGTAACGGGCCCGCGTATGACGTCACTTCCTCCCTGCATGTATTCCCTCAGCGTCACGGAGAGCGGCGCTGCAATACTGAGCAGTGGGCCCTCGGATGCATGGAGATAAATAACACGCCTCGGGTCCCGGCTACCTGCTATACACCTGCAATCAACGGTCTACCCTCCCCTTTCCTTCATGTTCCGTCGGGGCTCATAACGGGACATTTTCCTTCGTTTTTGTTATTATTTTCATGTCGACTCGAGGAAACGCCAGGTGGCCGAGCACTTGCGTAACAGGGCGAAGGCGCGCCTCTTCCGTCCCGCCGCCGCTGCCTCGGGTTTCTGACCAGTGACGACGTGGGCTGAATCGACCTCGTGGTCACAACAGTAAGAGAAGAAAGGATAGAAAAGAGGTAGAATAAGAGAGCATTCAAGAAGGTAATGGCGGTGGGAGATTAGTTCGAATCATTTTCCGCTTGTTTCGGAAAAAAACAGCTTCGAGCGTGCGAAGCAATCGTGAAAAAGTGTCAAATGGATAAGAATGATTGCTAAAAGATTATGATCATAATGATCGTTCTGACCATAGCTGGTTTCTATAATCAGTATTCTATTTCAGTGCCTTACTTTATCTCTTTTACGTAGCTGATGCCCTTATTTAATGCACATAATGAGCGTGTTGGAGGTGATGCGAAGGCGGACTGAAGGCAAAGGAGGGAGTAAACTCAGCACATAAGACGAGATGATGAATAGATACCTTTACTAATAATACTGATAAAAAATAGTGAGTTTTAAGTATTGGGGACGGATGTATGGAAGAGAAACACACCTTTTCTCTCTTCATTTCGGCGGCCATAGGAGGTCTGCGCATTCCGTCATGTACCTCGAATCTGTATTCATATCCGTACTCTGGATGCAAGAGGGCATTGCTGTCTTTAGTACTGATTATGGCAACTAAACATAGAAAATGAGACACTTCGTAGATTGCACACCATTTGCTCTGAATGACTATGCCCGCCATCTTACTGCTATAATCAAGCCTCTGAAATTCTCCCCTCCACCGCACATTAATTAAGACTACCTAATGGCTTTGGCCTCTTTAATTATCATATCGTTTAGCATAACTACCCTTTGGCTGAGCAGAGTGGCCACAGATTGAGTCGAGGCTGTTGTTGACACGCCCAAGCGAGCTCTTCGAAGATTGTTGACTTATTACTGAGAGAAAGATAAACAGTTTCCCTTTCGAAACAAAGTATGTTCAAAGCGAGGCAAAACCTCCAACCAAAAAAGTTTGAAGAAAAACGTGTCAACAAATCGGAAGAAAATATAGAGATAAAAATACCTCTACACGCAATTACCCTCTTTAAAAAAAAAAGAGAAAAAAGGCAGGCGTAATGAAAGTCCACACGTCAATTACGGTTTGGGATCCATTTGAGCGCGCACCGGCAAAGAGCAAGAGGAGCTTCGTGGCGGCGGCGACGAAGCGAGCGCAGGCCTAATAGTATTTGACACGCGAACTCCTCGTTAGACGCGACCATACAACTCGCCGGCCCGACTAAAAACTGCTTTTCCCGCAGCCTCTACACTTATATTTATCTGTGATTTTCATCGCTACGGCCCGTAATTTGGCCGCCAAGCAGGACATCTGTGCGCCGGCCCTTTGATGGATGAATCATACTCACATGATGGGAACATAGACGTTCATGTTGCAGAACTCCTTTTAAAATATAATATCTATAATTTTCCGGAAATCGCCTTGCAATAATGGCATCATTATCAGGCAGTATTAACCATGAGAACTAACCTGCCGACCTGTTCCACTTATCCACAAACTAATTTTACGTTGGTAAAAACTTTGATAATATGGAAGTTATAATAGTCAATGGTTATTTTACTCGAAATCGTACTGAAATTTGTAAGACATACATTTTCTAATATATCGTGTTACAAACGATAACATGAGCATAAGAATTCGAAGGCAATGATGATGGGGCTCTACACAAAATCACTAAGAATGATGCTGTATAAAAGATTTCTTACAAATATATTTTAAATTCTAAAGATATAATGATAATAATAGTAATGTTAACTATGAAATATATTGACAATAAAAATAATATTAACCATAAGATATATTGATAATGAGAGTAATGTTAACCATAAGATATATTGATAATAAGAGTAATGTTAACCATAAGATATATTGATAATAAAAGTAATGTTGACCATAACAAAATCCCTAAGATTTAATTAGAGAAAATATTTTTTTGCATTGAAAAAACATTTTAAATTCTAAATATATAATGACAATAATAGTAATGTTAATTATAAGAAAGATTAACAGTTACTAACTATCACAACAGTTACCATACACATTGTTACTACTATGACGACCACCACACGGGCCATTCATCGCCCTCATTCACCACAAGAGCTAAACCCTGAGACTTGCCTTCGGGCGCGTAGGGCAGCGAGCCGGAGAACCTCGGCGCGGCGCCCAGCGTAAGCGAGGTGAGGTAGGCATCAAGGAAGTCGTGCACGAAGCCCTGGTCCAGCTCGTCGCCGACCAGGCTGTCGTCGAGCAGCAGCCTGAGCGCCGACTCGGCCGCCAGGAGCGTCAGGTTGTGCCACACGCCGTCGTTGACGCTCAGCTCCGGCACCGTCATGTTGATGGGCTGGTTGGCGCCCTGCTTCGACGTGTACTGCAGGCGGCCGCTGCGGATCTCCACCAGCGTGTAGTCGTTGTTGGTGGCGCTGTGGAGGAGCACGCCGTTCTCCATCAGAGTGCGGAAGCGGAACGACAGGCTCTTGGGCGGCGGCGGCTTGAGCTGCCGGGGGAGCCGTGGGCGTGCGTGGTACGTGTTGGCCTCGCGCGCCCATCGCGAGTGCTGCTGGTAGAGGTGCGGCAGCAGCTGGCGGCGGCGGTGCTGCTGGCGGATCAGGAATTCCACGTAGGCGCCGCGCGTGAAGGAGGCGGGGCGCAGGGCGGAGTCGCAGTCTGGCGCCACGAGGCCGTTGGCGCAGCGGCACATGTGGGTTGACCAGCGGTCCAGGCACGTGGCGCCCTCGCCGCACGGGTTGCCCGCGCACACGTCCGCCACGCGCTCACACGTGTCCGAGATTCCACGAGCCTGCGGGAGAAAGGGAAACGCGCGCGTGGTTGGGGTGAGGAAATTCCATCCTATTCAGCATTCCAGAATTTAGAGAGAATAATCACTGGCGTGCGTACGTACGTGCGTGCGTATGGGGACTTACCTGAATGGGACCGGAGAGGTTGAGCGGCCTGCCGTTGATGGACACCGCCTGGATGCAGCCGATGAAGTCGTCGGCGAACACCTGCTGCGGCCGCTCCTGCAGGGGGTCCACGGTCATCACGCCGCCCAGGTACATCGGCTCGTTGTTGAAGTTCAGCGTCCTGCGGGGAAGGGGCGTCAGGAGGCTGTCGGGGCTGATCTAAGTATATTCCGAAACGTGCATACACACACACACACACACATATATATACATATTTATATATATATATATATATATATATATATATACATATATTTATATATATATATATATTATATATATATATATATATATTATATATGATATATATAATATATATATATATATATATATATATATATATATATATATATATATTATATATATATACATATTTATGTACACACACACACACACACCACACACACACACACACACACACACACACACACACGCACGGACACACACACACACACACACACACTCATATGTATATATATATATCTATATATATATATATATATATATATATATATATATATAAATATATATATATATATATATATATATATATATATATATATATATATATATATATATATATATATATATATATATACATATACATATACATATACATATACATATACACATACACATACATCAATAAGTGCACATATTCATATATACATACATATATATACACATACATGTACGTATACAGGTGTATATATATACATAAACATATACGTGTACATAAACATACACATACATGCATACATATATACACATATGCATACAATACATATAGACATATATGCACAGTACCTACACACACACACACACATATACACATACCTTGTGTGTACGTGCGCGTGCGTGTGCGCCATACGTATGCGAACACAGTGCCTACTCACCCCGTGGGTCCTGTGTCATCGCTGTAGCAGGTCGGGTCGACGGGGCGGCACTCGTCGCACGCCTCGCCGTTGCGCGTGCAGGTGGCGACGCTGAGGGAGATGACGCGGCCGTTGCGAGTCGCCGTCACCTTGTACCACTTCCCGTCGGCGACGTTCCGACTGACGCCGATGCGCGTGATGGCCGTGCGGGCGCCGCCGAAGCTGAACCTGGGCTGGCCGCCCTTCAGCTCGATGGCCACGAAGTCCGAGCGCCCGCCGGACTGCAGGCCGTAGTTGTACACGAGGAGAGCGTCCGGCTTGTTGGTGGAGAAGGTGATGGAGATGTCGTTGGTGGTGGAGTCCAGGGTCGGGAAGGTCATGTACGAGAGCTCGCTGAAGCTGAAGGTGGACTTCTCGCAGTGGGTACCGTAGAAGTTGATCTTGCAAGAGCATCTGTAGCTCGGTTTGAGCGAGATGCACGACCCTCCGTTGAGGCAGGGGTTGGGGCGGCAGGACTCGCTGGCCAACTCGCATTGGTTGCCGCGGTAGCCGGGGCGACACAGGCAGAAGAAGCCGCCCTCGAACGTGGCTTGGCAGGAGCCGCCGTTGCGACAAGGGTTGTCATCACAGGCGTTGGTCTTGTCTACCTCGCACTGACGTCCCTGGCGCGATGGTGGACACGAGCACATGAAGACGAATCCTTTCCTGGTGCAGGTTCCTCCGTACTGACACGGGTTAGGTGAACAGGGGTCCTGTCGGAGCTCACACCTGGACCCCGTGAAGCCCTGGCGACACCTGCATGACACGTCGTGGCGGATGAGCGGCGACGTGAAAATGAAGCTGGGCGAGTCGGTGATCTCCGTCTCGTCATAGGCGTGGATGCCGTGCGAGCACTCGCCGCCGTTCTCGCATGGCGTGTCACTGCAAGGGTTGTAGTCCACGATGAGCTGCAAGCCCTGCAGTGACTGAGTCAGCCTTGGTTCTTCGGCAGCCAACTTTCGCGTCACGTCGGCCGGCGAGAGGAAGGAACCTGTTTCAGACTCGGCCACCGTAAGGGTCAGGTCAGTGTGGGACTCGACGTTCAGCATGGAGTAGATCCTCACGTGACCGCCAGAGAACATCGGCACCAGCGTGTCCATGAAGGGCTTGTAGTACAAACTGAGGAAACGATCCGCGGTGACATTCAAAAGGCGCAAGGTCAAGCTGTTGCTGAGGGTGGCGTTGTCAAACGATTCGAACTCCAGGGTTACCTTCGAGGTGACGTCGGGATGCTTGCCATCATTACCTAAAACACTGAAGGTGTAGGTGCGGTCATGCATGACACGGGCCGCGTGCAGGTTACACGCGTTAGGGATGGAGAAAATAGCTGCATCCTGCGTCAGGATCTGACAGGAGTATTGCCCGGCCGTGTCGGCGTCATTAGGGTGTACATCGGCCACTTTGCCTCCAGGGAACACGCCACGGAAGGTCTGCACCTTCACCGTCACGGTCCTTGGGGTGGAGGGCGAGTCGTTCTTGTCCAGGACAATGATGGTGACTGGGTACTCCGATTTCATCTTGGGTTTGCCGCTGTCCTCGACCTCGATGCGGAAGTTGAGCTCCGGCGTGGTCTCCCGATCGATGTTGCGGGTTGTCTTGACCTCGCCGGTGGCTTGGTCCACGGTGAAGAACTCGCGGTGTTCGCCTCCGACGATGTAGTACGTGAAGGGCTGGGTGTTGGGAGCCAGATCTGGATCCGTTGCGCTCAGGGTCATCACAGAGGTCATGACGGGCTCGTGCTCAGATACATAACCCACGATATCTGGGGGATCAAACTGAGGTCCGTTGTCGTTCACATCATCTAAAATGACACGCACGAGGGTCGTGCCGGTCTGAGGTGGCGTGCCGTTGTCAATGGCCCCGACCGTCAGGTTATACACTTGAATGGTTTCTCGGTCCAGCTGTGCTGTGGTTTCAATCACACCGCTCTGAGGATCGACCTTGAATACCTGGCCCAGGTTGCCTCCGATGATGGAGTAAGTGAACTGGTTGTTTTTCGGACGCACGTCGGAGTCCACAGCCGTGACATTGACGACCAGTGTACCGACAAGCGCTCCCTCGGAGAGCCTAGTTTCATACAGCGGCTGAGAGAACACAGGAGGATCGTTGCCATCTTGAATGGCGATGGTGATCTGCGCCTCGTCGGTGTCGTTACCGCGGATGCTGCCGGCGTTCTTCGCCATGACAGTCAACACTACTCTGTTCTGACTCTCGCGGTCGAGGCTGCGGGCCACCGTGATGACGCCGGTGGTTGGCTGAATCAGGAAACCGCGATCGTTGCTCGCGCCCACCAGGAGGTAGTATACGAGGCCGTCCTCGCCCTTGTCCTCGTCCGTGGCCTGGATGGCGCCGACGGACGTTCCTATCCTCGCTGATTCCGACACTGTGAACTGGAAGACCGGCTGGATGAACCGAGGGAAGAACTCATTTCGGCCTGTGACGTGCACCACCACCTCGGCCGAACCCCACTGCGAGGAATCAGGGTTGTTGGCAGCTCTTACATCGAGCACGTAGCTACTCTTTTCCTCGTAGTCAAACACTCTTCGTGATGTGATCACTCCCGTTTCGGGGTCCACTGCAAAGAACTCCTTGCCGTCACCGCCCACCAGTGTGTACTGGATGACAGCATTGCGGGCGGAGTCGATGTCGGTAGCATTGAGTTTGAACACAGTAGTTCCAGCTGCAGCGTTCTCGGCGATGTAGGCATCGTATTGTTTTTCGCTGAACCTTGGTGGATTGTCGTTGATGTCTGTGAGTATGACAGTGAGCACAGCTGTGGAATGGCGGGGCTCGAAAGCAAGGTCATGCGCCGTGAGGTTGAGCCGATATTCTTGCACGGCGTCGTAATCCAGCGGGTGCGTAATGGTCACGTCTCCCGTGCTTTCATCAATTGCAAACTTGCCTGCTTCATTGCCGCTTGTGATGGAGTACCGCACGAGGCCGTTGGGTCCCTTATCGCTGTCCGTCGCCGTCAGAGTTCCTATGGCCGAGCCGAGGGGCTCGTTCTCGGGGACAATAACCTGGTTGCTGAGAGCAGTGAATTCCGGAGTGTGCTTGTTCTCTCCAGTCACTACCAGTGTTACCAGAACGTCGTCCTTCTTCGGAGGAACGCCGCGGTCCAGAGCCCGAATGAGGAGCATGAACTGAGCGTCGACGCGGTCCTGGAGGCTCCTGGCCACCGTGATCCAGCCGGTGTTCGGCTCCAGCATGAAGTAGTCGGTGCCATTGCCGCCCACCTTCTGATACTCGATCTCGGCGTTGATGCCGAAGTCGCGATTGTCGACGGCCTTGATCTGGATGATGGACATGCCGATGGTTGAGCTTTCCGGAACGGGCGTGAAGTAGTGGTCTTGGGTGAACTTGGGCGGGTTGTTGTTGGCATCCACCACGTTGATGACGACTGCGCTCTCCGACGACATCGGCGGCTTCCCGTTGTCAGTGGCGACTACGACCAGGTGGTACTGATTCTCTGGCGACGGCCCCTTCAGAGTGTGTTTATACTGAAGCGCTTGTTTTGACAGTATTTCGCCGCTTGAAGGATCCACGCTGAAGAAGTCCGACGGGAATTTTAGCGAATACGATATAACGCTATTTGGCCCTTGCTTGTCCTGATCCGTTGCCGTGACTTGGCCGACGAACGCCACACTGTGCTGCAACTCCGGGAAGTTAAACACATAGTTGCTCTGCTCGAACTCGGGGGCGTTGTCGTTCTCGTCCTGCACGGTGATGGTGAGAGGGGTCTCGGCGCGCCAAGAGCCGTCCACAGCAGACACCTTCAGGAGATATTCGTCGTTTTGCTCACGGTCAATAGCGCTGGCCACAGTGACGTTCCCGCTCACAGGGTCGATGTAGAACTTTCCTCCGGGGTTCTCCGTGAAGCTGTAGGTCGCGTTGGCGTTCTGGCCGATATCGCGATCGCTGGAGGTCACCTGAATGACGAAAGTTCCGACTTCGGCATTTTCCGTCACGTTGACGCTGAACAACCTCGTGAACCTCGGAGGATTATCGTTCTTGTCCTGCACTGTGACCACCACCATGGCCGTGCCCGTCTGCGCTGGCGTGCCCTTGTCCACCGCCTCCACCGTCAGCGTGTACACCTCCACTTCCTCGCGGTCGAGCTGGATCTTGGTGTAGATCTGGCCCGTCTCGGCGTCGAGCGTGAAGGCCTCCGCCGCGGGAGAGTCCTGCCTGAGCTGGTAGATGACGTTGGCGTTGGTGCCGGAGTCGCGGTCCGTGGCGCTGACCGTGGCCACCAGCTGCGGCGGATACTGCGCCTCCTGGATGCTGGCGTTGTACACCGCCTGCGAGAATACGGGAGCGTTGTCGTTGAAATCGGTCACGTTGACGACCAGGTGGGTGACGGAGGTGAGAGGAGGGTCGTCGGCATCCTTGGCAGCGACCCACACCTCGTATCTCGGCGCTGTTTCGTAATCTAATCCGAACTGTGAAATTCGCAATTCGCCTGTTTTCTTGTCCACCGTGAAGGCCTGGCCGACGTTTCCGCCGGCGATGCTGAAGGTGACGGCGCCGGTGGGTCCGGCCTTCGGCGACGTGGCAGTCAGGGTGGTGACCAGGTCCCCTCGCGCGGCCTCGCTGAAGCTGAAGGTCTTCTCCAGCGGCTGGAACTCGGGGAACATGTTGTTCGGTTGCAGCTGCACCACGAGGCGGGCCGTCGCGGACAGAGGCGTCTCTCCGGAGTCCGTGGCCAAGACCTCGAGCTCGTAGGTCGTGTCTCCCACGAGCCCCGTCGAGGCCTTGATCACACCCGTCTCCTGGTTCATGTAGAACTTGTCGGCGTCGTTGCCCGACAGGTAGTACGTGACTCGCCCGTTGACTCCCTCGTCGGGGTCCCTCGCTTCGCCTCCGAACACGAAGTCGCCTGCGATGAAAAAAAACAACAAAAAAACACCCAGTTAGCTCCAATGACTAATTTCCTATCGGTGTCAGCGTCATTTTACCCGTGTCACCCAATTATTCTAACGAATCATTAAAACAAATTGATATATTGGGACCACACCCTCCACTTACAACACATACAAGCCTACTTTTAATAAGAATGAACATTAGATACAAGTATTACATACAAGAAAAATATTTAAATTAATGTAAATAGATGAATAAATGTAATAGATAGTAGACTCGGGAAAATAGGATAAGTCGACGTAGAGAAGAAGCAGAAAAGAGACATCATAAAAAAAGTGTACAGTGATCACTGAAATTGGTATAAAACGTTCCACTGTAAAAGAAGGAGAGAGCGCGCGCGACCTGACGCAGTCGAGACGAGCCGACTCCGCATGTTGAAAGGGGTGGGAGGCAGAGTGGCTACTGACCTGGGGCGGTGGGGTCCGGGACGTGGATGAGGTACTGCTCTTGCGAGAAGGCCGGTGCATTGTCGTTCTCGTCTGTCACTGTCACGCTCACCTGCAGGATAACAAACACACACCACCCGTATTACCAACATGTTATAGTACAAATAAAACATATTTCAAAACATATTTGATGATATGAACAATTACAAAACATTATTTTATGAGAAGAATTTTCCTTTCATGACATTATTAGCTAAGACAAACAGATTTCCTTTGCCACAAAAGTCTTCCTCGGGTCTTCAGAAATTCGGTTACCAGCAACCAATTACCCGAACCCGTGCCTCGCTTCGGCTGCAATGTCAAAACACGTCGTAAAAAGCTCGAACTCTCACCTGTGTGGTGGCGGAGCGCGGTTCGGTGAGCGAGGAGTCGTGGGCTTGAAGGATCAGGGAATAGTGTGCCACTTGTTCGCGGTCCAGTCGTGCCACCGTGCGGATGATGCCCGTCCACTCCTCGACCATGAACACGCCGGAAGCGCCCTCGAGCAGCGAGTACCTGCAGAGCGACAGAGCGAGCGGGTTAGCAAGCATTACAGGGCAGCGTCACATCGACAGCAGAGATAAGTTATATTTACAGAACACGCAGCGTGTACCTATCTATCTCAGAGGGATTTTCCTCCAGTAGACATGACATTAAGCCAAGTAGTACAATATAAGTAACAATAGAGCATTACATCCTCCGTCATAAAGAACTGAACGGAATGGAAATAATTATAATAATGATAGTAATAAGACCACATTCCTGCCAGGGTCTGTTGGGGATCACACAGACAGGTGAAGGACAATTATATCTTGCTAGGGTTGGGACAGTGGAAGAAAGGAAAGAGGAAGATAGATGGAAACACCAAAGGAGGGAAAAAAGTAATGTAATACGAGGCAAAAAATGGAGATATGGAGAAGTCCAAGAACGACAGAAAGCATTCTTCAAAGGAAGGGAAAGGAGAAAATAAAGTACATAGAAGAAATGGGATTGGATGAGAGAAAGAGAGCGTGAGAGGGAAGGAAGACCGTGGAGAGGAAAAGGGGTGTAACTGCTAGCAAATGATGCGTTTTTAACCAGCGGAAATGAGAGTATCATGTTAATTTTGATACTCTACTCGCTTTAATTGCCCTTAAGCAATCCCTCACTGTCAGAAATTCCAGCGAACCCCATCAGTCATACATCGTATTTGCATATAATACCGACAACATGCCCGATATAATGTCAGAACGAGAATGGGGCATTAAGAAGAGACATTGTAACGTCTAATGAAACAAAAATATCTCAAATCGTAAGACGTGAAAAGGAGGAAAAATAAAACGTTAATGACAACTTGAGATAATACGAGAAGCATAATGGAAAAAAAAGGATAACAGGATGTAGATATGGAGAGGAAAAGAAGAGGATGATCAAGATATGAGATTGCGAGAAATAAATAACAAGGGAAAAATAAAACGAGAGTGAGAAATAAAATAAAATCGAAATGAAGGAAGTAAAAAAAAACTAGAGCTATATAAATTATACAGAAAGAGAGAAAATAATTAAAATGGGAGACACAAAAAAAACAAATCAAAAGACACATAAGAAACAAGATTGAAATAAAAGAAAAAGAGAGAGAGCAAGATATATATATATATATATATATATATATATATATATATATATATATATATATAGAGAGAGAGAGAGAGAGAGAGAGAGAGAGAGAGAGGGAGAGAGAGAGAAGATGTCAAGAGAAAAGAGAAAGACAAAGACAAAGAAAAAGATAAGAGAAAAACAAAGAAAACCAGAACCAAGAAACTAAAACGGAGAAAAAAACAAACACCAAGACGAACACAGCTTCACCCTGACCACTCACCTGATCTTGGCATTTGCTCCAGCGTCGCGGTCCGTGGCAGTGACGGCGATGACCTGCGTGTCAGGATCCACGGTCTCGCTGACGGTGGCCTCGTACTCGTCCTTCGGGAACATCGGGGCGTGGTCGTTCTCATCCTGCACGAGGACCGAGATCGTCCCTGTTCCGGTCAGACGCGGGGTTCCTGTAGGAGGGAGGGAGAGAGAGATCGAGGTTAGTTCTCGTGGCGAAGAGGGCGGTTGGAGAAGCTAGTGTGAGGATCTAGTAGGTGTGTTTGCTTAGTGTTGGTAGTTAGTTCGTGTGTGGTTCTTAGCTTGGAGATTTTTTTTTTTATGTGTATTTCGTTTGATTAGTGTTGATGTTGCTATTTATGTGTGGTACTTAGGGAGTAATGTGCATTGGACAATGCGAATTATTAAGAAAATAATAACTCCGGAATGATGCAACAAAGGTATTCTTTACAATAACCGACGTTAATGCAAAATCACACCCTATTTGCACTTGTATTAAAAACAAAACATTTTTTATAAATCAAATGCAAGTGTAAAAAATAGTGTCACGATAATGTCAACCCTACAGTCACCGCAGGGAGTGGCGCTATAAACCAAGGCAACCCTGCGACGTTGAAAAGTGAACTCAAGTGAGACTCGGGCCGAACTTAAGCGTAATTGACGATGGTTGCAAGTCAGGTCTTTAAGAGAGAGGTCAGCGGAGGTCAGGGTGTCAGCGCAACAGCAGGCGATGGTCGTGTTATAGATAAGAGGCAATAAATATGAATGGAAGGCATTGGGTCGAGGTTACAGCATTCGCTCGTGGGTTCTGTGTAGAAAGTTGCAGTTTATAAGACACGCTTTCCTTACCCTTTCGTGTATCCAGAAATCGTTGTCCGTAACGAGGTCTAACCGCTCAAACTATTCGACAAAAAGTAATCTCCAGTGAAAGTTACATGATTAAACTGGCGCAACGGAAGGGGAACGGCCAAATAAAATGAAAATCTGTACGCGAAATGACTCTCATATTTGACCCAAATGTTGAGATTGTCGTCGTGGAAGAAGAAGAAGAAAAAAAGAAAAAAGTCATGGAATTTCATCTATCCAGTTAACTGCCTTGTTGACTCGCCCTCCACGCTCTCCGTGTTTACCCAATCCCGGCGGTTAACAAATCAACTTTCACGAGCAAATTACATGAAGCTATTCCCTTTGTGTGCATAACATGGCGAGGGGTAAATTAAGGCACATGCACAGAATCACTGTTAGATCAAATGTCAAGTAAAAGTTACAATGTTGCATTTGCTTACATGATGAGCTATTGAAGACGCATACGAGGTGTAATCACGCAAGCACACACATGCAAAATAGGACGAGAATCATTCACTCAATCGAGAGTAAAATCATTGGTTCTTTCAACTAGTTTCCTTTTTTTCCGATAATGCGATGTACAAGAGAAAGGGGGCTGACTCTCACATACACAGTCACACACACACTCTTACAGTAGTTAGACATACATGCACACCCACTTACACACATACACTTCTCCTTCCCTACACATACCCACCTTCCCCTTACATAAACAGACCCCCCCCACAAACATCCTCCCCCCCCTTCAACACACAGCCACCCCGTTCCCCCTTCCCTCCACAGACCCAAGCCACAAGCCACACCCACCAACGCGACCCCTCCGCCCATCCGCACGCCCACGCTGACCATCCCGCGCCTGCAGCATCCTCACCAAGCGAGCGGAGGGCGAGTGCGTTCCTCCGAGCCACCGGAAGCCGCAGAGGAGTGAAGCAAACCGCGAAATTTGCAAGAGTGGAGAAAGTATAGCGAGTGACTGTCATGCGGCCATTATCTCAGCGGCAGCCAAGCGTGCGATTCACTCTCGGTCTTGCTGTCGTCCTTGTTGCATTTTGCTGCCGTTGTTGCTGTTGTTGTTGTGTTTGTTGTATTTGGCTGTGCTTGTTGATATTGCCGTTGTGTTTGCTGCATTTGGCTGTGCTTGTTGCTATTGCTGTTGTGTTTGCTGCATTTGTTTGTTTTTGTTTTGTTTTTTGGCCGTTTTCATCTTCGTTGGATTTTTTTTATGTTGTCTTTGTTGATTTCTTGTTAATGTTTGTTGTCGTCATTGTTGAAAATGAATGTTCTCGATTTTGGAAAAAAAAATCTACCTTTCATTTGAAAGAGTTTGTACTCGTGTGTTGAAAAAAAATCAACTCAATATTACCAGCGATATCAAAAAGAAAAGAGGCGGTTAAACTCAGCAATGAGCGTGTGCAAAAGAGAGAGAGAAATCACACACACACACACACACACACACACACACACACACACACACACATATATATATATATATATATATATATATACATATAAGTAAATAATACAAATGATAAAACTGTCTCTAGCACCAATAAAAACCAATAATAACAATAATGCAAATGATAATACGCCCATAACAAGAACCCCTTGCACGAGCTACCGTTTCACTACCTTCGTCTACCGGAAAAAAAGAAAAGTAAAGCCTTAGCGACGGCATTACACCTGGGAGATCATCAACCCCATTATTAGAAGGGGGAGAAAAAGCTTTATTCTCGTTCCCTCTACACGCTTTGGGCGGGTGAGGATGGGAGGATGGGAGGATGGGGGGGAGGGGGGAGATCCTTTCAGTTCTGTTTATAGGTTAGGTATTGTGTGTGTGTGTGTGTTGTGTGTGTGTGTGTGTGTGTGTGTGTGTGTGTGTGTGTGTGTGTGTGTGTGTGTGTGTATATGTGTGTATATGTGTATATATATGTATATATATATATATATATATATATATATATATATATATATATATATATATATATATAGAGAGAGAGAGAGAGAGAGAGAGAGAGAGAGAGAGAGAGAGTGTGAGAGAGAGAGATTGACAGATACATTCCTACTGAGCATTGAAATCTCTGGGATCTCCTAACACAAACATACGAAGAAAGAGAGCGAGAGAAAAGAAGAAAAATGGAAACCCCAACAATTCAAGAAAACAACAACAAAACAAAACAAAGAAAGGTGCTCGCCCGTCCTTCCGTCGCCCAAAACCTAAAACCCCTTAATGAGATGTTCCACAGGATCACACAGGCCCCTGAATCACCTGCGAGGAAACACACATCGCGAGGAAAGAGGCGTAGCGTGATTGAGATGAAATGGGGATGATAAAGATGAGATAAAGGGTGGAAATGAATGATGGGAGATGAAAGAGAGATGGGAATGAATGATGGAAAGTGAACAAGAGATGGAAATGAGTGATGGGAGATGAAAGAGAGATGGAAATGAATGATGGAAGGTGAACAAGAGATGGAAATGAGTGATGGGAGATGAAAAGGAGTTTGGAATGGATGATGGGAGATGAAAGAGAGATGGGAATGAATGATGGGAGATGAAAGAGAGATGGGAACGAAAGGCGGTAGATGGGAATGAAAGATGGGAGATGAAAAAGAGGTGTAAATGAAGGATGGAAGAT
>NW_028234433.1:13503572-13511072 GCF_977035675.1 Penaeus japonicus
GGCTGGAAGGAAGGAAGACGGGAGGAGAGAAACAAATGGAGGAATATAAGTGGATGGCGATGTGGAAGACGTGAGACCAAAGATAAGAGATGGCTGTGGCATTACAATGATGAAAAATTGGAATCGTCGGGGTCCTTCCTTTAATTATTCGTCTTTGTCATCTCCTCCGTAGAAACAACAACAACAACCTTGGCAAAAAAACAAAACAATAACAGATTCCGCAATAAATTTCCGAGCACACAAGTAACCTAGTTTACTTTCTAAAAGCTCCCTTTCACTGACCACTTTCAGTCGATGCCCCGCTGTTGCCTCGATGCTCCAGTGAAAAGCCTTCGTATTTATCAATGGGAGTTTCGAAGTGATAACTCTCTATCGCTCGACCGCCTGAGGAGCTTCTCCTTTTGGGATTTCGTTTTTTTTTTCTTGTTTCTTTTTTGTATGTTCTTTGAAATAAGTCGTTTGTGAATCTCATTAGTTTGCACATGTATGGGAAGTGGAAGGGCGCCTCGGGTGAGGTATTAGGAGCGGGAGGAAAAAAGGTTTCCTAATTGTAATGTTGAGGTGGGATCGAAAACCTTGTAGTTCTGAATCGACTCTTTCTTTATGGAATTTCGTAATTGCATCCGCCCATCGCTCTCGCTCTCACTCTCTCTCCCTCTCCTTTCTTTCTTTCTCTCTCTCTCTCTCCATCCCTCCCTCTTTCTCTCCCATACCCTCACTCTCCTTCACAAACACACACATAATCTTTCTCTCCTCCCCACTCTTTCTCCTCCACTCCACTCCTCCTCACTCTTTCTCCTCCACCCCACCCCCCTCCCCACTCTTTCTCCTCCACCTCCACCCCTCCCCACTCTTTCTCCTCCACCCCACCCCCCTCCCCACTCTTTCTCCTCCACTCCACCCCTCCCCACTCTTTCTCCTCCACCCCACCCCCCTTCCCAATCTTTCTCCTCCACCTCCACCCCCCCCTTCCCAATCTCTCTCGCAAACAGAATCCCCCCAATACTAGATTCACGCTGTGACCATTCCACCACGCTTTAATGAGATCATCCCGAGCCTACAGGCAAGGAACAAGGGAACAGATGGCTGCCTCACGTCATAAAAGGTGTTCTAGATACACGAACCTTTCATCTTACTTTTCTTACTTATAATTTTTGACTCTTAAGTATTTTGAGAGAGATAAAAAAGTCTTATTGTGTTGGTGAGAGTGTTATGATGATTTCGGGAGGCAGAAAAGAGAGACTTCCGCCCCAAATTCCGCACGTCTTAATAGGCCTATTCATTGGCCCGCGGCAAAGGCCTTCGTCGTCGGCTCACTCTGATCATGATGTACGCGAAGGCGGCGGAGATGAGAAAGGCCGGTAGAAGGAGCAGAAGGAGGAGAAGGAGAAGAATGAGCAGGCGGAGAAGGAGAAGAATGAGCAGAAGGAGTAGAGGGAGCAGAAGGAGGAGAAGGAGAAAAATGAGCAGAAGGAGTAGAAGGAGAAGAATGAGTAGAATGAGTAGAAGGAGTAGAGGGAGTAGAAGGAGCAGAAGGAGAGGGAGAAGAATGGGCAAATGGAGAAGGAGGAGAAGGATAAGAAGGATCAGAAGGAGGAGAAGGAGAAAAATTAGCAGAAAGAGGAGAAGGAGAAGATAAGATAAATAAACTCACATTTATTTTTCGATTTCCATCCTTATATAATTTTTGAGTGACAAAGAAATAAGACGGAGATGCATTATAAAAATAGAGGAACCAATGTAAGTCAGACAAAAGGAAAAAAATACTTTTGAAATAAAGTTCTTTGACTACACGAAGATTTGGGGGGAAATGACAGTGACAACTTAAGACCGTAATTGCATAGAATTACAACCACGAGATTGAGATGGAAATATAGATAGACAGTTAGATAGACAATGCACCTTATCAGAATTACAACCAGGACATCAAGGTAGAAAAAAAGATAAGTAGATAGCTAGACAGAGAGAGAGAGAGAGAGAGAGAGAGAGAGAGAGAGAGAGAGAGAGAGAGAGAGAGAGAGAGAGAGAGAGAGAGAGAGAGAGAGAGAGAGAGAGAGAGAGAGAGAGAGATCCATAGGCCTACATTTAATTATACGATTAAAGAAACATCGCCACTCTTCCACATCCTATGGAATAACCTATTCTTCGCTTTTGTTTATATTGTCAAAGTATATATATATAAACATTTCCTTGTAGTACAGCTGCCTCCAAATATAATCTCAATAATCCTTTTGAATTAATTAAATTTTACGAGGAGTAAAATAAAATCTCGGAATCAGAATTGGATGAATTCCAGCATTGCTTAAAGGTCACTTATTCTACACTCGATCATTCCCACAGACTAATTAATAAAGAAATTCAGTTCACTTATTCTGACATAGCCTTCTCTCCGTCCAGGCATACCAACCACCTGTAGAGGATTCATTAAGGCGTACCAATCTCCTGCGAGAGCCATTAACAAGCGACTGGACTCTCCTCTTATCACCACCATCGACGGTTAACTTATAAAAGCAATATAATAATGATCACTTGCGGAATAAGAGGTTAATTAATAGGTATCGGCAGCCTACAGAGAGAAAACGTTATCAATTTAATATCTGAAAGCCAAAATGGCTGCTCGACCAGACTGGAATAGTTTCGAATTTTCGATTTTGCTTTAGGACTTCTTTTTTATTGAGGCTGTTTGTTGCAGCTTTTTTATTAAATCAGAAAATCATAGCACGCAAAAATGATTAGAGTATCATAATTCAAAAAGTTACATAAAAGAACAGTTAGTTTAAAAAAGAGAGACAAAAAAAGGGAAACACATGTTCGAAAAGCGCGCTCAACTGGGGCCATTTTAGGCTGGGTCACGAGAACAGGATATCTACAGTATTTATGCGACAACATGATTACACTCGAGTATCACAATCATCTCCTGACGATATTTCCTATGGTGTAAGTGGTGATGAATGAGAACAACCTCGTTACAGTGTTATTGCTAATTCTGCCTTTGAGTTTTTGGGTTATTACGAACAACAGATCTTCGCTTTAAGAAAAAGAGGTGTTTGTTAACGAAATGATTTTATTTTTCGATAAAGATGTGAATTTCGATACGACTATACACGGTTTTCGCTACAGTGACGTGACCTTCATGTCTGCTGAGTTGACCTCGCTACAACAATCTCGATACACACTCGATCTCGCCCTCCGACCTCGCTAAAACGGCCCAGTATATCTTCAAGATGTTACGCACCGTTATAAGGAAGCATAAAATATCCCGTGGAGGCAGAGGCCGCGGGAAAATAAAGACAAGGCCGAGACACTCCTAAGGAAAGAAAGGTCGGGCGGTAGGAGGTTCCAGAGATATACTTCAACTGGATTTGAATTTGAATTTTAACTCTGTCTCTTTCTATCTGTCTCACACAATCAGTCCCTCTATCTCTCTCTATCTGTCTTGTCTTGTCTTCTCTCCTCTTCTTTTTTGTCTTCTCTTCCCCCCCCCCCCCATCCCTCTCGTCACGGTAACTCAACGGGCGGAGCTCAAATAATTAAAATCGACCAGATAAGGAATCGTCTTATCGTTATCGCTCTTATCAAATGATCTCAAACGAACGAACGGAAACGCCGGATTGAGAACGCGCCATGTTGATCACCTCCAATACGGCGAATCAGTCATGATGATTTCGTCTTCATGACGTTATGTTGGAGAAGAGAAAGATAAGCTTATAATCGTGTATACCTATGTGAATATAACAGAAATAGAGAGAGAGATAGGTAGACAGATAGATAGATAGAGAGAGAGATAGAGAGAGAGAGAGAGAGAAAGAGAGAGAGAACGAAATAAAAGAAAAAAAGAGAAAGAGAGAGAAAGAGACAGACAGACAGAGAGAGAGAAAGAGAGAGAGAGAGAGAGAGAGAGCGAGAGAGAGAGAGAATAAATCCGCCCTTTTTCCCGAAAGTGGAGGAAAGCGTATCTGCAAGCACATGACCGGGCAATATAGCGGTGGCTACGTGTGAGTCATGCAGTGTGAGCTGTGGGAGGTCCGTGTGCAACGCTGCAAGATATGGTGACACGCGTTCACCGGGAGGAGGTGGTCTAGCCTCTTGCAAGGTCTCGTTGCAGATGTTGCGTCTTCGATGTTGGCCGCTGATAAGAGTCGAGAAAATCTTTGCGAGCGTGTAGCTTTGGGGGAAGAAGTATCGGAGAGGAGGAAAATGTAAAGGAGGGAGGGGAGAGGAGAAAAGAGGAAGAAGTGAAAGAGGAAAGGAGAGGAGAGGAGAGAGAGAGAGGGATAGGAAGAGACCGAGAGAAAGAGAGAGATAGATCGATAGATAGATAAATAGGTAGATAGATAGGAAGACAGACGAACACACACACACAGATATAGATAGAGATAGATAAAGAGAGAGAGAGATATATATATATATATAGAGAGAGAGAGAGAGAGAAATAAGAGTGAGAGAGAGACGCGAGAAAGAGCGAGGAGCGCGAGAGAAGGGGTGAAACGGAATGGCAAGCGAGGACGGTTGTACAGTGGTTGTTTGCTTGAGGAAGTCACACCTGCTGGATGTTTGATGTAGGGGCGTGGGCGGCTCCCTCGGCTTCCTCCCCTTCCCCCCCCCTCTCCCCCTCACAACGCCTACGCCAGGGTTGCCTTTTTATCACCCTGCTAACACCGTGGCAGAAGATGAATATTATTTTCTTATTTCTATTACGTACCGATGCCATTATTACCATAAATACCACCATTACTATAACCACCATACCACTCTCACCATACTTATCGTAACATGAACCAAGCCACAAAGAAAAAAAAAAAACAAAAAAAAAAAAAACGAAATTTAAAACTTATCTTCTCTCCACTATGCATTCTTTCTCCCCTTTTGATAACACGAGGGAACAGATATTCAAAGAAACATATGAACACATCCATGCTACACTCGAGGTTCAATAAGATACAGGATAATTGTATAGAATTAGCCGACATGGTTGCAAATAATGAAATTCCAGCGTAATTAGCCTGTGTCTATTACGCTCATGGCCGCTTGGAGAACCACCGGACATACGGCCGTAGATATATGAATTGCATTTAATTTGTCAAGCGCGTCTGTTCGGGGTAAGAAAAAGGGTTATTGGGAGGAAAGGTGAATGGGAAGAATAATGACGGTGGGAAATAAGAGAGGGGAAGAGGGGAGGGGGGGGGGCAGTGGGGGAGATGGGGGGGTCATTGGAAAAAGAGAGAGAAGGAGAGGTTGCTCTTCAAGAGGTTTTTCCCTGGTCGGTCAACTGCTGGTGAACTCCACTGCACTGTGTTCTGTTCTTTGGGGGTTCTCCCTATGTCTGCTTGTTGTGCTTGTCTGTTTGTTTCTGTTTTTGTCAGTCTGTTGGTGTGTCTGTTTTTGTCAGTCTGTTGGTGTGTCTGTTTTTGTCAGTATGTTGGTGTGTCTGTTAATCTATGTCTGTATGTCTATCTTTCTATCTTTTTCTTTTCCATTCTCTCTCATTTTTTCTTTCTCTCTCTCTCTCTCTCTCTCTCTCTCTCTCTCTCTCTCTCTCTCTCTCTCTCTCTCTCTCTCTCTCTCTCTCTCTCTCTCTCTCTCTCCCTCTCCCTCACTCACTCTCTCACTCACTCATTCACTTACTCACTCACTCACTCACTCTATCTCTCCCTTCTGTTCCATTTACCATCTCTCTCTCTCCCCATTTCTCCCTCTCCTCCCCTTCCCTCCGTCTCCCACACAAAGACAAGACGAGCCGCCGTCACTTCCCCGCATTCATTCACACTTTATGACTCCGGAGCGTAAAAAGACGTCTCGGAGGAAAATGCTCCATTGCAACCATGACCTGTATTTCTATATCAAAGTAATAAAGCTAGTCCCACAAATATCAGGTCAGCGCTACAGCCTCCATGTTGGAATCTACATAATTCTTTAGTATATAATGAAAGACAAGAATTTTAAGTGCGCCCGTAATGCTCTTGCTGCCATCTGTTGCAGTTCATTGCTAGATATTAACTTTCAAAAAAGTCTAATTTATTTTACTGTTTCTTTAGCAATAGCAGTAATATATAGTCGTTTTTGCTGCGATCGTCAGAGTATGCGGATGAGTTGAAGCTCAAAGAATAAACCAAACAGAAGAATGAGCAGAAGTAACATCACCCTTGAGAAATGCGATAATCTTTCCAACAATTCACCCTACATAAATACGACGATCTTCGTACAATTCACTTAACAGAAATACAACAATCTTCCTTAAAATCACCTAACAGAAATGCAATAACATTTCTTCAAATTTCCCTAACAGAAATACAACAATCTTCATTCAATTCACTTAACAGAAATACAATTTTCCTTCAATTCCCCTAACAGAAATACGACAATCTTCATTCAATTCACTTAACAGAAATACAATTTTCCTTCAATTCCCCTAGCAGAAATACAATTTTCCTTCAATTCCCCAAACAGAAATACGACAATCTTCCTCGAATCCGGACAACCCTACACGGCGATGCCTGCAGCATCCGAAGAAGGGATCCCACAAAGCACACCGAACGAAGCCGAGAGCAAGCGACAGGAAGCGAGCCATGGCCCACCGTAGCTCCCCAGATGGAACGTGATAGTGTCCGACGACGTCATCGTACCATGGAGTGAATCGGCCGCTTCTCGCACGGAACAATCAGTTCATTAGGCTCCGTCGCGCTGCCATACCCACGCGTCCGATACCCTGCCTGAGTGACTTCCTTCCTTTGGCGTCTGGGAGTGAGCTGGTATTATGTGTTCTTTTTTATGGAGATTGTGTTGCTCCGTTTCTTGTCTTCTGTGTCTGTTTCTCTTTTTCTCTATCTATATTTACACAAATGTTGTTTTTGCGGTCGTTTTTCCTTGTTCTTGTAAGTTCTAAAGGGTGAAATTTAAATCTTGATATCATCTACAACTATCATTTTGTCCCGATACCTCTGTCTATCTCTAAACATACTCTTCTATTCACTATTCAGTATATCTATTCAACCGCCTCTTGAAACGCTTTCCCTTTAGGATTATTTACCCAATATCACCCCTACCCCCTTTCCTACTCCACCCCATCCCCAAGAGGAGAATAGAAGACGACGAAGAGGAAAAATAGACGAGAGCTAATAACTCCGGAGACAAAAGGAGGGCGGAAGAAAGTTGTCGAAGCCACGGGCGGTTCGGCGGCGGCGGCGGGAGTCGGGAGTCGGGTAGGCCGACGCGACGTGGCGGCGGCAGTGGGCGGGTCGTGACCACCCAAGACGGGCTCAAGGACGACCCATAGCCGCCTGAGTCACGGTCGCAGATAAGGGCGTCACGGTACCCTTTGTAGGTTGGAAATGCGTTTGTTGACGTGCCCAGTGATAGTGCTACGTCTGTCGCGGCGCACCGTCGAGAGTCTCATGTTTCGTTTGCCTCTTCACAGGCGATCAATTAAACCGTGAATGGCGGTGCGGAATTCAAACCCTTCATTCTCCCCTCCGGAAAGAACATATTTACATACATATCCCT
>NW_028234433.1:13528572-13541072 GCF_977035675.1 Penaeus japonicus
GGGTCAGTCTCCGCTGCAAAGGGGCGAAGGGGCACCGGGGCAATAAACAGCCTCTATAGGCCCCTAAGGAGGATATCATTACAGTACAACAATAATAATACTGTTACTGATACAAATGAAAATTATTTGAATCAATGATGATATTAGAATAATAATGACAATGATGATAATGATAATAACTATATCAATACCGACAATGGTAGTCACTAATGGTAATAATGATATCAATGATGATAACAGTCAATATAACAATAACAATAACAACGGTAATGATAATAGTAATAGTGATAATAAAAATTATAATAATGACAACAATAATGATAAAGACAATTATTATAATCATAAACATAAACAGTAACAATTTATAAAAAAGCGGCACCATTGCCTCTTCCGAAGCCGAGGTGTGCTACACATGTGTAACATACAAATACAAAGATAAAATAAAAAGCGGTATAAAAAAAAGGCATAATAAAAAAGATCTTCAAAAACAACACGTCTTTTTGTCCATCTATAACTGGTTAAACGCGTTACAGTGCATCATATTATTCATCCCCCCCTCCCCCACTCCTCTCCAACCCCGTCCCATGTGTATGCATACAGTAAATGAGTCTTCAATATTGCAAACACAAAGAACAGCGTCTCGGTGTTGGCCGGTGCATGCGAGTATCACCCAGGCCATCGTTGGAGGAACAGTTACTCATCATGCATCTGCAATATCCCACGCGCTCCTCTACCCCCTCCCCGCCCCTCCCTACCCCCTACCCCCTACCCCCACCACCCACCCTAAAGAAAGAGAGGGAGAGAAAGAATTTGGTCTTCGGGACAATGAGCCAAAAAGGATTCGTTCTGGATGAATATTATGGAAAACGAACGTGATGAGAGAAGTAATGAATCAACTCGGTGGATTATTTTTCTTTTTTATTGAGACCCCCCAAAAAAATCATAATCCATTTTCTTTTCTTTAACACAAAACGACAAAGAATAGAAAAAAGAAAAAAATAATCATAATAATTCCTCGACCAATAATTTCTTCCTCACTTATTTCTCCTTCTCCGAGATCCGTTACTCCTTCTTCCCCTCTCTCACCCCCCTCCTCCCCACTCTCCTTCCTCATTCTTCAAGCAAAAACGAAAAAAAAAAAAAAAAAAAAAACAAGAAAGCCCAAAACAAGACGAACAACATCCTGTCTAATATAGCAGCTTCACTATAATCTTAAACATTCCGAACAAGCGGTGCGTCTGCCGTGGACCAGGCCAGCGTGAACAGCGAGAATACATTAGCCTGCAGTTTTTGGCCACAATGACTGGCGCCGACACTCGGAGGCATCGACGAGACCTCTTCCTCCCTTATTCAAATTTAGGGAAGAAAACGGCCGCCGGGGGATGGTGAGGGGAGGGGGGACTCAAGGAGAATTCTCGAAGATCTCTGCAAGTCGCTTTAACCAGCTCGTTTTTCTCTTCCTTTTCGTCTTTCTTTTTCTGGATGGCCATAACGGGTCGGGAGGAATATGAAGCCTTTTTCTCGGGAAAATTTCTGTTCGTTTCGGTTTTCCTTATAATATGTTTTGATTTTTGGTTCGCAATACGAATGTTATGAAAAATATATGACCGTAGATTTCCACTAATATGTGAAATTCAAATAATATAAACAAGTAAATTAGTAGATACAGAAAGAGCGGATAAGCAAAATAAAAATCTGTGGAAACTTAGATGAATAAGTCATGTGACCTCCTGCTTATTGACTGTTGGTGTTCTCTCTCTCTCTCTCTCTCTCTCTCTCTCTCTCTCTCTCTCTCTCTCTCTCTCTCTCTCTCTCTCTCTCTTTCTCTCTCTCTCAGTCTGTCTGTCTGCCTATCTGTCTGTCTATATAAATTTACACATATTTGCAGATTTTAGCCGTCATGTATTTAACTTTCTATTTTTCATGCTTTGCGTTTCAGAAAACTTCCATAAATGGAATCGGTGTTATATGGAAATCATACTGACAAAAATCAAACCATAATTACGTAAAAGATAAAACCGTCGCCAAACCATGTCAAGGAAGCAAAGCGCACTAATCCGGAGGCCTTCGAACAAGGAGGGCGACCCGACTTCACACCTCCTCCTAACAGGTAGGTGCGGGCGTGGATATGGGCGGGTGAGTAGATCATTTAGTCATCTCTATTAGTAGTCTCACTTCCGCTCGTCGCTCAGAAGTCACTTTTGACGAGGTTGAAGCGCCCCCCTCCCCCCTCCCCTCCGTCTCTCCCATGACCTGCGCCTACTTATTCAGACGTCGGTGAAGCACATGATTCTCACAAGTGCTCAAGGAGTTCATTGACTCGCACGGTTCCATATCGAATTTGCTTGCAATGATGTTGAAGGTCGTGTTTTTGGGTTCTATGTGATTATGTCAGGTTATTTTTTTTCATATATATGATTATTTGGGTAGAGATATTGAGTGGTGGTGGTGGACAAATGGAATTTAAAGTAAAAAAAAAATATATGCAATCGGTAATCTCAGAGGAGCCATTGCAGTTCGACATTCAGGAATGAAAGAGGGGGAAAGGAAAGAAAGAGAAAAAAAATAAAAGAAAACATATAGTAAAACATAAGTAATAACTAATCTTCAGAAACCAACACGCGTTCGACATTTAGAAATGAAAGAGTGGGAAGGGAAAAGAAAAAAAAAGAAAAATGAGAGAAAGAAGAAAAAACAAAACAGCGAACCATAAGTTAACGTCCTCTACCAAATCTAGCAATCTTCGACGTCAAAAAGGATCTTGCCAGACGCTCGAAACGCAAATGCACTTGCAACCTCCCCCCGACCCCCTACCCATCCTCTCCCCCTCTCCGCTCCCTTCTCTCCATCCACCATTACACAACAGATCCCCCTTTTCCTTTTCGTAATTTTGCTCTTTTGAGGAAGTGAAGGGAATTGCAAATTTGAAGGTCTTGGTCCCGGAGAATACTTCGCAAAATCATGACTGGTAATAAATAAACAAGAGAATGATGAGGGGATGTCCAGGTCCGTGGAGAAGGAGGAGGGAGAGGAGGAGAAGGAGGAGGAGGGAGAGGAGGTGGAGGAGAAGGAGATGGAGGAGGAGGAGGAGGAAACAGACCTGTCAGTTATCTTCTTTTTATGCAAGTTTAAGAGAGAGAGAGAGGGAGAGGGAGAGAGAGAGAGAAAGAGAGAGAGAGAGAGAGAGAGAAAGAGAGAGAGAGAGAGAGAGAGAGAGAGAGAGAGAGAGAGAGAGAGAGAGAGAGAGAGAGAGAGAGAGAGAGAGAGAGAGAGAGAGAGAGAGAGAGAGAGAGAGAATGGAAAGAATTAAAAAGAAGAAGAAAAGAAGGAAAGACATCGCAGAGAATTAGGAATATCACGTTCCTTGGCATCAAAATTTGCCTAACTTACAAAATACCATACTTTACTTACCAATACATCCCTCAAAAAACATCATATCGAATTTCCGCCTTCGAGAAAGAGTACGTCTTGATAGTTGAACGAAGGAGGTGCTCCAAGTCAAGTATTTTACCAAGCGCCAGAGATAAAATTATTAAAAAAAGACGCCTTCAATCTAAACTCGAAGGAAAATATAACGAAAGTCTTCAGAATGACATATGGGAAAAAATAAAATCAATCAAAACATCGATAATCCATAGGAAAGACACTAAAAATAGAAGAACCCACCATTTTTCGTCTTTTATTTTAATTTCGGCGTTATTTATCTATCTATAAAATTATTTCCTTTCATCCGTGTGGAGGAAGAAGGACTTTGCAAATAAGAAAGACGATACCGCTCCTCCGAAACGAGACTTGGCAAAAACAAACAAGGTTCATTAGACGCCTAAAGAATTCGGAGAGAGAGAGAGAGAGAGAGAGAGAGAGAGAGAGAGAGAGAGAGAGAGAGAGAGAGAGAGAGAGAGAGAGAGAGAGAGAGAGAGAGAGAGAGAGAGAGAGAGAGAAAGAGAAAGAGAGAGAGAGAGAGAGTGAAAGAGAGTGAGAGAGAGAAAGAGAGAGAGAGAAAGAAAGAGAAAGAGACGACCAAGATGGGGAAAATAGTCAAATGGAGTAAACAAGAAATCGGGAGAAGGGGAGGAAAACAAGTCAAAAAGCCAGAGAAAGAAGTAAGACAAGAATCGGACTGCAAGGAAAAGGGAAAGTGTCGGGGGAAAGAGCCAAGGGTCTTAAGCATGGGGGTTCTGTAAGGTATGTGCAGAAACAATAAGATGGTTAAGGGCCGCGCACGCAAGCCAGTGTACTCCAAAAAGGTGTGAAAACAATTTTGAGTCAGGTGTGAAGGCGGGACCGTAATATATGCATCGCATTAAACTTTATTGCCGACAGTTAACGGGGTTTGTCAGGCTGGCGCTCTCCTACTACCAAACATCACGCACCAACCAGGTTTTTGGTGCGACCCCCACTCCCCTTCAAACTCCTCAACCATCAACCTCAGTCCTCCATCTACTGGCCTTCGGGAGGAGGTTTCAGGAGAGGGGAAGGGAGGAGGGATAGGGAGACAGGAAGGGGGGTGGGGAACGAAGAGGGGAAGGGATGGAAAGGGGGGAGAGAACGGGAGAGAGGGAGAGTGGAGGGAAAGGTAGGGAGAAGGGAGACGGTATTGGGGGAGGGATAGGGAGAGGGGAAGGATGGAGGGATACGGGAAGGGGGAGGGATAGGGAGAGGCCGCCCACTTTATGGCTGCTAAGGACCTGTATGGATTGGGTATGGACGCGTCTGGCTCTCGGCGGAAGATGGCGTCGTGTGGGCGTGGGAGCTGGGAGTGCGGGGATGGATGTTGGCATGTGGTGGAGAATGTGGAAGTGTGTGGGTGGAAGAGGTTGGAGGAATGTGGAGACGCGTGTTGGCGAATGTGCAAATCATGTGGCATGCGTGTGGACTTGCATATTCTTGTACAAGTTTCCTTGGGAAGAAAAAAGGAATATGCAGATCGACAGAAGGGAATGGACTCGAGACTCAGAGACAGAGAGAGAGAATAAGAAAGAGAAAGAGAAGGAGAGAGAGAGAGAGAGAGAGAGAGAGAGAGAGAGAGAGAGAGAGAGAGAGAGAGAGAGAGAGAGAGAGAGAGAGAGAGAGAGAAGACGGATATGAGAAAGAGAAAAAAAAAAGCGAGAGATCCTGCCTGGAACCCCAGGGATGCTCCTTCATTGCCTTTAAGACGAGCAGCTTCCCGTTAGGACTCCCTCGCGCGTGTGTGCGTGTGTGACAGGTGAGGATGAGCTGGCGGAGGTTCCAAGGATAGACCAAAGAGGAGCCAGAGCATCTTCCCCTCGCCGAAGTCCCAACGTCCTTGGTGCCACGTGCATTAGGGTTCATTATCCCTTGCTCTCTGCTCGGGTAACGGCAACAGAGGTCATGTTGTTGGCCCTTATGCGCTGGAGGAGTAAGGACCAATATCGGCAAATTGGACTGCAAAGTTCACTAACCTCATCTACAAGTGAGACTGACAACATTTCTCCCTCAACTGATGGGCAAGTCCAGCCCAGCCATAAACAATACCAAACGCGATAACCGAATTTTCTCGCGAACAGAATGGATTGCCAATTTAAATGATAACGCATATTGTCTGGCCCTTATAAAATATTTCGGGTCGGAGTTAGCAATCAACAGGTAGCCAGACCCGGGTGTTGTCTCGAGCAGGAGGTGGTACTTGCCCGCTCTGATGCCCCTCTTAGCGGCAGTGGCGCATCTTTATCGTGACTTGACTACATACATATATGTATATGAAAATACACACACACATAAACGCATACACAAACACTCACACACATAAACGCATACATACACACACACATGCACACAACACATACACACACACACATACATACATATATACATATATATATATATATATATATATATATATATATATATATATATATATATATATATATATATATATATGTATGTATGTATGTATCTATATGTATGTATATACATATACGTATACATACACATTCCTTCTAAATTACATTTGCAAGATAATGCGACTCTTTAGATCCTCCACCTCACGCCATGTCTGCGAAGATCGTGAAGCTGCACAATGACAAAAGGCGATCGATCCCAGCACCCTCCAGACCCGAGCCTCCGAACCGCACGAAACACGAAGCGTCCGAAGCAGAGCGGCATTCGAAGCCTGTCATCGGCGAAACACAAATATTCCCTGCGAACCGCGCTTGTAAAGGCGATCGTCAGGGCGTAAAGGGAACACGGACGCGGGGCGTTGGCGCGTCCCACTGCGATTTTCAGCTGATAGATAATCCTGTATCTTGATTGATCCAGTCCAAACTAGGACGGCCGAGAAAGCCTCGTGTGGTTCTCCCGTCACAGCCAGTGGGAGGCGGACGCGCAGCCGGACGGACGCCTCCCGCTCCGCCGGTCCTCGATGGCTTTGGTCAATCTCATCTCGCTCTCGGGAAAAGAAGAAGTAATCATCTTGTTGTTTTACGCATGAGGGTAAGAACCGAACGCAATTAACTCGTGTAGGGGAGGGGGGGAGTGGGGGGGAGGAGGGGGTGACGGGATGAGATCGGTTGGGGGGTCCTCGTACTGTAACATGTGACTCCCCCCTCCCCCCCTTTCCCTCTACCGCCACCACGTCGAAGGCTTTCATCCCACACGCCGAAGAGTGCTCTGGGCCGGCAATTATTGGGGGTCCAAAGACATTTCGTCAGATATCCAGTAATGATTGCCAGACACACACACACACTCACATAAACACACACACACACACACACACATACACACACGCACACGCACACACACACACACACACACACATATACATACACACACCACCACCACCACCAAACAAACAAACATACAACACACACACACACCCCACACGCACGCACACTTATCGGGCACAAGGCGACTTCGCGCAGGCAGGCAGGCAGGCAGGCAAAGGCAGGGCGCCCCGACGGAGTTATACCCCGCGCGATGCTATCTGCCAGCACGGAAGGTTGATTCATATGTTGTGTTTGTAGATAAGAGCTCGGGAGACGCTGCGACGGACAGACGGATCCTACTTATCGCCATGTAATCTGATGTAACCTTCTGATTAAGAATAAGGGAAGAGAGAGAGAAAAAAAGAAGAGGAGGAGGTGGAAAGACACGAGGAGAAGGAGACGAGGATGGTGGCATCCCCTGTCTCTGAGCAGCAGAAGAGGAAATGGAATGCGTATATGATTAATATCACGGAGCTTTTTCCAGGAGAGTTGACGCCATGGTCGGCCGTAAGCGAGGGCGAGTTGCATAAACGTAAGTAAGAGAGAGAGAGAGAAAAAAGAGAACTTTGAATGAGAAAATTTGCAATTCTAACTAATCATATTCACAGGTAATGATAAGTAAAAATGCAAAGTTTTATATGCTGTCTGAAGGTAAGGCGAACGCAGTAGCCGAGGAAGGTGAGGGGACAAATTTGCAAATCGGGGGTCACTGAACGCTTTGCTCAAATCGGGGATCTGGCATATTTTAACGCTGCTCAGGCGCTGTCACTCTATTGATGAGAAGAACAATGCTTCTGAAATGGGAAGATAGGAAATTGGAAAAGAGGGGGATTTCGAAATTTATGATAGATATGTTTTCTTTAGCGGTTTTCAGAACACTACACAAAGCTCTTGAATCTTTATGGGGGACTCAAGAACACCATAGATTCTTTAAGGGGGGTCTGCGTCAGTGTGGATTTTTTAATGGGATTTTAAAACATTGAGGGTCTAATAAGGAAAAGATCGATAGATTAGGATGAGGGAAAGAGGGGAAAAAATGTTTATTTGAAACTACTGAAACCGCACAGGAGACGACAGAAAAATACATATAACAATGCTAGGCATACAAAGACTTTATTTCTATCTATTCATTTTAACACTTCAGTCTAACTCACAATCTCTCTCTTTCTATATTTCCCTTCCTTCGTATTTCCCTTTCCCTTTCCTTCTCCCCCCCCTCCCTCTCCTCTCACCCTCTACCTCTTCTTCACCCCTTCCCCCCTTCTCCCTTTCCCTCACCCTCTCCCTCCCACTCCCCTTCCCCCTTTCCCTCACCCTCTCCCTCAATCCCTCCCTCCCGATTCCCCCGCCCCCTCCCTCTCTCCCTCTGCTCTTTGTCCGGCAAAGAATTCCGCCAGCGCCCAAGAACCGCTGCAGTACACGGAAAAAAGGAAGACGCCGATCACGAGGATAGTAGCAACCAGAACGCGTCGAACCCAAAGACTTCGAAACCACCCTTGCGTATCCAGCGACAGATTCCCTCCGGTGCATGAGATAGGAGGGAAGGGAGGGGAGGGGGAGGGGGAGAGAGGGGAAAGGAGAAAGGAAGGTGCATGGGGGATATGAGGGGTGGGGAGGAGATAGAGTGAAAGGTTTCGGATGCCGAGGTCTCCGTTATTGATGTTTATGTTCATGGGTGGAGGGTACGGGTTCTGATCTTTATATCTTTTCTCTCTCTCTCTCTCTCTCTCTCTCTCACACACACACACACACTTATATCTAAGTCTATCGGCCCATCTTTTTATCTATCTATCTATATACCTTCGTACTTGTTTATAACTATATCCGTCTATCTGTCTATCAATTGATCGACCCAACTATCCATCTTATCTATTCATATATCTACAAATACATATAAAATTTTCGTTCACCCTTTCTCTAGTTATATTCTTTATGATTATTATTCACGGTCACTTTCAAATGTAAACGCAAATACTTTATTTCTAAGAAAAGAGAAAAAAATATACATATGTAGGTCTGTTTCTAGACAAGTGAGCATGTTTCTAGCAAAGAGTAAAATAGAGAGAGAGAGAGAGAAAGAGAGAGAGAGAGAGAGAGAGAGAGAGAGAGAGAGAGAGAGAGAGAGAGAGAGAGAGAGAGAGAGAGAGAGAGAGAGAGAGAGAGAGAGAGAGAGAGAGAGAGAGATGCGCAAGAAGTGGGTGAAAAAAAAAGAATAAAAATGAAATAAAAAGTGTTCCACAAACTAATTTGATAAAGACAGCCATTGAAGTAAAACATGTGAGTTAGCATGTTCTTGAATACTAAAACCCGACAACACATAATTTAGTCTCTTAAAAACAAAAACTATCACAATGCTTCACAATCTTATAAGTGTTATAATGTAAATAAAATATGTATACCGCGGTCACAGTTGCAAATGTAAACAAGACCATAAGCTTTACTGTGTAATGAATGCGAGCGGCGGAAAGAATCCACGCGCGTTTTATGTAATTGTTTTATTCATAATTTCGAGCCTCTAATGATTGCAAGATATCAGTGCAAGTGTCCAAACATACGATAGAAGGCGTTTGCAACATTCGTAAATATATATAAGCAATGTGCAATGAATACGGCAAGAAAACGCAATTGGGGACGCTGGCAACATGCTGAAAATGGCATCATTCGCTCGTACCTTGTCATTTTGTCATTGTTGGTGGGGGAGGGGGGGGGGGCTAGGAAGGGGCTTGGTTGAGGGAAGGGGGAGGGGACCGGGAAGGGCCGCAGGGGAAGGGGAAGGGGGAGGGGACCGGGGCTGGAGAGGGAGAGAGGGAGGGGACCGGGGTCAAGGGTTGGTTTTTCATTAAATTTCGTACCCCGCGTCGCTTCGTGGCGGTCCTTCTCCCGCCAGCCACCCGCGCTCGACGGCTGAAGGTGTGAAGTGGAAACCAAAGGTCGGTTTTATCCCGTCACCCCTTTCTCTGTCCCACTCCACCCCACCCCGACCCCCATCCCCATTTCCCATCTTTCCTTCCCCTCATCCGTGACTAGCGATTAAGGACAACTAAGGTCACTAAACCTTAAATTGTCCTTAAACAGTATACCTTGGAATCACGAGTGGGGGAAGAGGGATAACAAGGCACAAAGAGAGAGAAAAAAAGGAAGCAAGGGAAGTAAGAGAGGGTGAGAGAGAGAGAGAGAGAGAGAGAGAGAGAGAGAGAGAGAGAGAGAGAGAGAGAGAGAGAGAGAGAGAGAGAGAGAGAGAGAGAAGGGGGGGGGGGGACGAGATACAGCAGAGAGAATAGAGCAAGAGAGAGAGAGAGAAAGAGAGCGAAAGCGAGAGCGAGAGCGAGAGAAACAGAGAGTCGAGGCCCAAGAAGCGAGTGAAACAAAAGGGGGGTAAAGATGGCGAGGACAAAAAAAAAAAAAAAAAAAAAAAAAACGACTGCAGGCTTGGCAACATGACTGTAAAGCGTGTCATTTACCGGCATAAAATAGCCCGGCGGCACGACACTCGCTGCGTACCGACCTCGGACGTCGCTTGTCTGCGTTTCGGTCGCCTGAGATGAGCCTTGAACATACCAACCTGGATATCATAGCACACAGTCATGTCAACACGCAACCCATCGCGCTTGTTCACAACCGCCGCGTCTGTCGGGTTTGCGGTGGCGGCCGAGAGAGTCCGTTTCTTTTTCTTTATTTTCTTTTCTTTCGTTCTTGCTTTCTTTCTCTAGCTCTGTCTCTGTCTTTATGGTTGTATCTGTGGATGTCTTTCTCCCTCTCTTTCTCTCTCTCTCTCTCTCTCTCTCTCTACTATCTCTTTATAACCTTTCTATATATCTATTAATCTATCTATCCACTGGTATTTATCTAATTATTATCTCCCTTTTACACCCTCCCTCCCTCCCTCCCTCCTTCCCACCATCCCTCCATCCCATCAACCCTCCTCTCCCTCCCTCACTCCTTCACTCTCCCACCCTTCTTTCCCTCCTCATAAACACCTAATCATTGCAACGTTCCCTCCAATGGGAAGCGCAGAGGCATGAGACCAGGGCAAGGGAAGAGTGAATGTCCCTCACAGGAGATGAGTCTCACGTTATATTCACTGGCTTTAAGGAAGGGTAGGGGGATGGGTCGATGGGGGGGAGAGGGGATGGGTGGTGGGGGTGAAGGGGGCTTGACATAAGGTCTCTTATTGATCAAACTTTCTCTTACGGCAACGAAATTATCATTTATATCTCCCGTCAGACGTACCAACGCCGGTAACGTGTGTAGTATGTAAATCACCATACGGCAAATGACTTTTAATTGAAAAACAGCATGTGAAAAAAAAAAACGAAAATGCAAAGACGGGCGAAAAACAAAAACAAACCCCAAACAAAAAAACAAATGGAAACTTCCTAAACCTGAAAAAGAATGCATTGTAACTTTTTTAATTTTTTACTCATCTGCACCCTTGTACATCGAACTATAATTGGGTCCGTCCCCTCGCAAAAGGGCGCAGAAAAACTTCCCCTCATACAGTCGACGCGCCAACGCTGTGTGTATCGGAGAGTGAGCCTAAGCGACGACCTTGGCTGGGCTTTGTCTTGCCCCGGCGGGAGGGACCCGGCTGGCGACGTGTGGCAGCGCTGGCCACCATAAAGTTTTGTCGGCATTTGATAACTGCAAACCATTAAAGATGGATCAAAATTTCACAGTGTTTTGTAGTCGCCCTTTGGACTCTTCGTGTTGATTTATTCGCCGCTTGCAAGTGATGAGAGCCCTTGCAAATTAATGGTGATAACGGCGCATGCAAGTCGTGAATAGGCTTACGGATCGGAGATATTAATTTGGCTCTAATTAAGTTCTAGATAAGCTAGAAACAAGCCGAGAGGAGACATAAAAATTACTAGGACGATCTCCCGTTGAAGAGGGTGGAAGGGAGGAGGAAGAGGGGGGAGCGGGAAGGGAAAGGAGCGAGGGCAAAGGGAGGGAGAAGGGAGTATTTGGAGGGAAGGGATAGGAGAGAGAAAAGAAGGGGTAAGGAAGTAGGGTAAGGGAAAGAGGGAGGGGGAAGAGAGAGGGAGGGAGGGAAGGAGGGTGAGGGAGAGGCTGCAGACATCGAAGGACAGAAATGGTTATGGCCTCATTTTAAAAGCGAGGTACACATTCACCTCTAGAACGTAAACGCGAGAGTCTGTGGTCTTGCAAAGTTGCTCACTTGACCCCTGCACCTTTCCTCCCTCCCTCCTTCGTTCCCTCCTTCTTCCCTCTCATCCACCTTTCCTCTCCCTTACCTCCCTCCCTCCTTCCCTCCCCTGCATCTTTCCTCCCTCCCCCCTTCCCGCCTTCCGTTCTTCCCTCCCTTCTTCCCTCCCTCCTTCCCTCCCTCCCTCCACCCACCTTACCTCCCCCTTCCAACCCCCCTCTGCTATCCCCCCCCCCCCGCCCGGTTCCCCCGCGAGTGTCTGCTTACCGGCATCTCAAAATCCTTAGTTTTATCTTCTCGGCAGATTTCTCAGATTAACCGAACTGAGGGAGGCTGTGGCGATGTTTCCTCTCTCTTGTCTTATTTTATTTATCTTTTGTCTTTTATCTAATTTCTATTGTTGGTCCATCTGTGTATCTATCTTTCTCTTTATCTTGTCATTATTAGTGTTATTATCTTTGTTAGTGGTACTATAATCATCACTATTATCATTATGATTATTACTATCATTATCACTGTCATTGTTACTATCATTATATAAATATATATTTTTTCTTCTTCCTTTTTATCTTCTTCTTATCCTTTTTTCTCTTCTTCATCTTATCATC
>NW_028234433.1:13546072-13548572 GCF_977035675.1 Penaeus japonicus
GAGGTCAGGTCAGCGCCGCATGTCATCACGGAAGACGAAGGGTGAGCTGACACAAGCAGGGCATCTGCCCCCCACCCCCTCTCCTCTCCAGCCGAGACATGCCCGAGGCTTCCAAATAGGTCCCTCGGCGGCAACAATAAGCTCGCCTTCTCTTTTATAAATCGCCTATGTAAAAGACAAGCACGGGACGGCCACCACAAAGCGACCCTCAAGGGAGAGACATATATTTAACATTCCGCGCATCTCTTCCTGCCCGGGCATAAATCATGCTCCGTGATGGGGGTCCCGCTGCCGCTGGCGATCCTCACACTAACCCGTGCCCCCTGGGAGACTCTCAGGGGACGCGCGGGGATCTCAATCGCACGTGGGGAGAGTCAAAACGGTAAGGACATACACTCTAAGCATTCAAATAACCAAACCACTAAAAATGCCATGTTATCATTATTTTTTATTTCGAAGGCACCGAGAAAATCGCAACAATCAACCAACGAAAACTTCAGAAAAGGCTCACCATATCTCAAGAATATGATGCCCCTGTCGTTCTCGGGGAGACAAGCACCCAAAGGACGACCTAACGGCAGTGCTACTCTCCCCTCCCCCTCTTCCCCCCCCCCCTCAGAGACCAGCGACCCCTTGAGAACGACGGCCTCATCTTGTCCCATTAAGATACACCGCCCAGGAATGACGGCCGAACACGACGAGCGCCAAAAGGGGTCCGGAAAATTAATCCATCCCTTCTCTATGTGTACACAAACTCGTGATGGATGACTAGCAGAGGGCGGGGATGTGGCGTGAAGGGGAGGGGGGAGGTGGAGGGAAGAGAGGTGGGGGGGGGGAAGAAGGGAAGGGGGGGAAGGGAACTGACGGTAGGCCTACCCACTTATTGAAAAACGAAGAGAGAGAAGACAAAAAATCGTGTATTATCTTGTCCTCTTTAGCTCAGAGAAAGGATCTTAGCGCAAGATAGAGGCTTCAGCCAAGGGCGGAGAGATACACTGATTTGAAAAGAATCTCAGCACGGGGGGGGGGGGGGCAGAGCGGGGAAGCCTTAGGTAAGTTGGGAAGTAGAACTAGGAAAAGGAATGGGGGGGAGGGGGAGGGCTAATGGATAGGCCTATAGTGCAGAGAAAAATTGCAGGGCTCGAGAAAGCTGGATGAGAGGGCGTTCGGCGGGCGGGCGGGCGGGCCTTTGCTGTATAATGTTTAGGTCAAGCTCCGGGATGGTCGTGGGCGATGCGATGGAATAGAGAGATGAGAGCGCAGAACAGAGGAAAAATCGCGCGTGATGAAGTGGGAATTAATTAGTTATCTCAGACGAAATGGAGAAGTGATGTAGTCGAGATAAAAAGAACGACAGGACCTGTTCACACTATCAAACGGGATGGACTGCCACTGGGCACAGACACACGACAGAGGACACCCATTGGACACGCGCGCACACGCACACAAACAAACAAACAAGCAAACAAATCTTCATCCTTAAACACTCTCGTACACACACACACTAACACACAAACCCTTTCTCATTCACAGACAGAGACATTCACGATCGTATTCATAAACACACATACACACATAGACAGATACAGACACACAAACGCATGGATACACCCTGCATATTTCCACAAAGCCTTAACACATACACAAAGATACACGATGGCGGAATGTAGCATTACCAGAAGATAATTCAAAATATGCATAGTTATGAAAGGGGAATTTTATGAAAATTGAGGACGTGACGAAAGGGGGATGATAAGAAAACCGAAAAAGAGGACGAATAAGAAGGGGAGCAACGCAAAGGAATGGGAACAAAGAGTACCAGGTAGTGATGATGATTGGCCACTTCTACTACTACTACTTCTACTATCACTACTACAACTACTACTTCTGCAACTAATATCACTTCTACAACAACTACTACAACTACTACTACTATCACTTCTACAACCACTACTTCTACTACTACTACTATCACTTCTACAACCACTACTTCTACTACTACAACTAATATCCCTTCTACAACCACTACTACTACTACTACAACTAATATCACTTCTACAACCACTACTACTACAGCTAATATCACTTCTATAACCACCACTACTACTACAACTAATATCACTACTATCCTTACTACTTTTACTCCTGTTGATAGCAATGAGGATGCTGAGAATCATTAATGCTGCTGCCGATGGTGATGATGATGATGTGATGATATGAATAAAGTAATAGACACACGGAGAAAAAAAAGACAAAAAAGGAATAAAGAGAAGAAAAAAATAATTTTCGAAAAGGAAGACGAAGAAAAAGATAGAAGCTAAACATTAAAAAAGTATCTAACGACTTATACGAACGACCCTCAAAACGACATAACGACCCAAATGAGAGCTCTCGTTGTGGTTTCTCTAATTAAGTGAAACATTTGTCTTGTTCAGGCTTTTAACTAATTGTCTCGGCTCGGGTGGGAGGTAGGGGGAGGGGGAGGGGGGTAATGGATATG
>NW_028234433.1:13553572-13558572 GCF_977035675.1 Penaeus japonicus
CCAACAGCACTCTGGCCGGCGATATTCGTCTTCATGATAATTTGCACGCTAAACAGGCCCGGGAGTTCGGTCGAGCGGGACATTCGCTACCCCACCCCCACCCCCTTCCCCATCCCCACCCCCTTACCCCTTCTCCCTCCCTCCGCTCTCCACTTCCCTACCCTCCTCTCTCTCTCTCTCTCTCTCTCTCTCTCTCTCTCTCTCTCTCCTCGGCCGTACTCTCTCCTCCCTCCTTCCTTCTCTCTCTCTCTCTCTCTCTCTCTCTCTTTCTCTTCTCGTCCCTCTTTCCATCCTACCTTCTCCTTTCCTCCGCTTCCCTCCTTCTCTTTCTTTCTCCTCGTCCCTCCTTCTCCTGCCCCCTTCCCTCCCTCTCTCTCTCGCTTTCTCTATCTTCTCCCTCTCTCTCTTCTCTCCCTCTTACCTTCTCTCTTCTCCTTCCCTTCCTCCCTCCCCTCCCACCCTCGCTCTCCTCATTCCTCCATCCCTCCCTCTCCCTCTTTCTTCCCTTCTCTTCTCCCTCCCTCCCCCCCCTCTAACGACGACCCGGGCCTGCCACCACCACTGCCACCACCACTCCTGCCTCGAGCTAACAAGCTGACAACCACTCCTCGACCCCCTCCCCCCACCCCCACCCAACCCCCACCGTACCCCGTGTGCATCCTTTCCCTCCCTCTGTCCTTCCTGATGAAATACTGGGGACGATGAGAATGAATGGGAAAGAGAGAGAGACGGAGAGAAAAGGAGTGAGCGAGAGAGAGAGAGAGAGAGAAAGAGAGAGAGAGAGAGAGAGAGAGAGAGAGAGAGAGAGAGAGAGAGAGAGAGAGAGAGAGAGAGAGAGAGAGAGAGAGAGAGAGGGAGGGAGGGAGAGAGAGAGAGTGGGGGGGAAGAGAGAAAGAGAGAGAAAGAGAAAGAGAGAAAGAGAGAGAAAGAGAAAGAGAGAAAGAGAGAGAGAGAAAGAGAGAAAGAGAGAGAGAGAGAGAGACTACTTTGGGGAGGAATAGTTAGGGAAAATGCAGTGCCAACCTCCGCCTCCCCCCCCCTCCCTTCCCCCGATGGTGTGCGTCAGTTCATGATAAATGCAAACGAGCCGTCACCCCCCCTCCCCCCCCCCACTTCTGGCGACGAGAGGGGGGGGGCTACTGCATTCATCTTTGTACAAATTCGCCACGTCTCTTTAATGCCGGGACACCATATTTAGAATCTATTTATAGACGAATGTAGTGACGGATTGCTTTGTTTATCTGTCTGCCTGTCTTCCTGTCTACCTGTCTACTTATCTATCTACATCTATACATGAAGTTCCCTATCTTTGTCTCACTCTCTAGGTATGTGTATATATATGTATATGTATATGTGTGTATGTACATATATATTTATAAATAAATATATATATATATGTATGTATGTATGTATGTATGTTGAAGCTCTGCATTTGTCACTGTTGATCAAAATATCTAGAAGATAACCTGTTGACGTAATACAATCATGGACGCAGAGGAATAGAGCAATAGCAAGAGACAGAGATGCCCATTAAGTCCTTTGTAGCGCTGCTGTAATTGTATGGGAACTCGACGCCGCTCGACGTAATACTTGGGAAGATGGTTGACTCTTTTAACCTGCGCCTGTGTGTGTGTGTTTGTGTGTGTGTATGTGTGTGTGTGTGTGTGTGTGTGTGTGTGTTTGTGTGTGTGTATTCATAACAATATCCTGACATTTAACGCGAATGAACAAGATGCTAGAGTGGATCAGTGTAGACCAAAACTTTCACAACACGACCATGAGACGCCCCTTCCTAACACCGATCTAAAATCCTGCAACAGTTAGATGTGCCTCTTCTACCCCCATCCCCACCCCTACCCCCACCCCTTCTGTTCCCGGCGCCGGTCCAGTACTCTGGCCAAGAACTACCAATCATTGCGGGTGGGCCACACTGATGGTTCTCGGGCCATTCCTCGAGGGACGCTGAACTCTTAATGGTCTTGTATTTTGGAACCTTTAACACTAGACCCCTTTTCTGTGTTAACAGTAAGTGGAAGGCTTAACTAGACGGGTGTATGGTTCTTTCTCTCGTATTACAGGGGGGTACAGTGAGAAAGATAGATGGGAGGAGCCACTATAGTAAAAAAAAAACATAAATACAGTTGAAAGGGTAGAAAAAGATAAAAACAACAATATTTCTGAATTTACACACTTTTCTCGACAAAATCTGAAGATACATCCTAGCCTCCAGAAACAAGAAACACAAGTAAATACAAATATGTACCAATGATAACAGCAACTATGTCTGCCATAGAGACATGTGGATTCCAGCTCTTCGTCTGTGAATTAATTATTTTTTACATGGAGCTGTACCACTGTACCTGGCTGGCTGTACGTACCCCGGTGTGTATGTCCAGCGGAATGACAGTGGGCGTGGAACTGAAGATGTTCGTGTGTGTGTGTGTGTGTGTGTGTGTGTGTGTGTGTGTGTGTGTGTGTGTGTGTGTGTGTGTGTGTGTGTATTCGTTTATGCGTGACCTCTAGATGTACTCAAATAGTACATTCCGAGGGTTACGCTGCAGTGAGTTCGTACTATGGCAGGGTAAGGCGAGTGCCCTAAATTTATTGTCTGCTACCACACCACAACCAGTACAGCGCAGATGTATGCCCAGGGTTAGTTACAGTGTAGGAACGATATACACAAGGGAAATAAGTATGTGATTATATAGAACATACAATCATAATGATAATAATGATAACGATAATGATAGTAATAGTGATGATGATGATGATAATGATAATAGATACTAATGAATAATAATGAAAAACGATGATAACAACAGCAATAATAATAATAATAAAAATAATAGTAATAATGATGATAATAAAATCATAATAACAATAATGATGATAGGGATGATGATACTACTACTAATCCAACTACTACAACTAACAATAATTATTATAATAATACCAATAAACTACATGAGGAAAACCAGACTTCGTCCAGTGTCGTTCGAAGACACAATATGCAATCCTCAAGAAAACAAAAACAAAAACGCAGAGCCAAGCGCAGAGCCAAGCCATCCACGCGAGCGCCTCTCCCGTCACCTCTGCACATCGTTAACATAACTCATCAAGTCAGCACTACCTTCATCGCCATCAGCGTCATTACCGACCAAGGGCAAGTGTGTGTTCTCTTTGGACATGACGTCAGGTTAAGTGTTCTTTGGGAATGCGCCCAAGTGAGAAAAAAATCGGGTTTTCTGGGATCGGAAGGGCGGCTGGCGTATCACACTGTCTGCCGATACTTAGGTTAGGTTGTATTCTATAGCCTTGTGTATTTAGTATGATTTAGTTCTTGCCTTCCCTCTGCCCTTTTGTATAGAGGAAATTCGCTGACCAATCTATAGGGAAAGGCAAAATGTTTTAGTTTTCCCATCGCTTACACAAAAAGTAAAAATGATTTCCCAGATCCGCATAACAGGCCGGCAAACGTGACTACAAGTGATCGTTCCCATTTTATCTTATCAAGAAATGAAAAAAAGAGATAAAAAAATGAAAAAAAAAGCTGAAGAACAGAACAGTAATAAAGTTCACGAGAACAAGCGATACCATCACGAAACCAAGGAAGCCACAGTCCACGCATTCGAACAAATCAAGCGTTCGGCCATGCGAGAGGGTGCGGGGTTATAAGGGTTTAGATAACTCGGTTCCGCCTCAGCTTCTACACTTTTGAAAGTGAGCAAAATAGAAGAGAAAAGTAGAGATGAAATGAAATATCAAAATTCCAGTATCCCACTAACGGTTCGGTTGCCTTAGAACAAAACAACAATGTGATTCAACTGCGGAAGGGAGGGTGCCATGTCTTTAAGGGAACATATGTATAAATAATATCTTGGATCATATATAATCGTTCATATTTCAAAATTAAAACATAGATATTATCGAAAAAAACGTAAATATTAACAATTATAAACGACCAACGGCTGGTAACACATACCCAATTGTCCATATATATGTAAACAAACATGAAAGTCGCCTATAAAATCCAATACATTTACACATATACGCAAGGAAATGTATACTATATATTCAAATAATGAAATACTTAATATTTTCATGTTCCCTAAAAAAAAATCAATTGCTAAGGAAATATAATATCAATGACGCTACCAATTGTTATAACAGTAGTAGTAGTTGCAATAATAACAATAGTAGCAGCAAAGTAGTAAAAGTAATGATAGAAAATAATGAATAGTAAGTAATATTGATGATAAAAATAATAACAACAGCAACAATAAAAATGATAATGATGATAACGATAATAATAATATCAATATTGATAATCAGCATCAACGCAGGTGAGCAGACGAGAGAGAGAGAGAGAGAGGGAGGAAGGAAGGAAAAGAAGGAAGGAAGGAAAAGAAGGAAGGAAGGAAGGGAGAGAGGGAGACTGAGAGAGATAGAGAGAGACAGGGAGAGAGGGAGGGAGGGAGACACAGAGAGAGAGAGAGAGAGAGAGAAGGGATGTGACTCAGAGATGATATAAGAGGGGGAGTGAGGAGAGGGGAGAGGGGGAGGGGGAGGGTAGAGAGAGCGAGCATCCATTACAACAACGAGTGAATTTATCCATAACAGACAAGTGCCAATTATAATCTTCATCACAGATCAGGATCCGCGTCACTGGCCATCAATTTTTCAACACGTTTCAACACGCCCGGTCATCAACTCATTCATTGCCGGTCACCTGAGTTATTCCTTCTAATTGTTATTGATGTTGCAACGTGAACAAGCGAAGGGTTTGGAGTTCGATCGACGCTTGTTATGTGTTTGATTTATAGGACGTGACATTGCCTACTAGCGCCCTCATTCGCTGCCGTCCACGCATACGAACACACGCTCGACGCAAATGGTCTAAAAGGTATGTTTATATGTGTATTATTAGTGTACTTCTTGGTCGTCTGCCAGGTTGCCTTGTTTTGTTTTGTTTTTGTTTTTTGTTTTTTCTCTCTTTCTCA
>NW_028234433.1:13563572-13573572 GCF_977035675.1 Penaeus japonicus
AAGGAAGGGAGACGGAGGAGGAGGGAGGAAGGGAGACGGAGGAGGGAGGGAGGGAGGGAGGGGGCGGGGGAGCGTGGGGGCTTGATGGATGGAGGGACGAAAAAAGGTGGCCAGGCGATGCTGCTCTCGTTCGAACCTCATTAAGTAGTGGTAAATTAAAGGCCCCTTTTGGTTCATTATTCCGTAGCTTTTTCGATAGCGATCTCCGTAGGGCGAGCGAGGCGAAGGCGTCGGGGAGAGAATATAGGAAAGTCCTCCGAGTGGAACTGCCATTAATTACTGATGGGCATCTCGAGGCCGGGCCATGTAAATGCCTCCTCTTCGCCGCCTTCTGCTACGGCCCAGACGATGATAGTAAGACTGAGCTCAAAAGCCTCCACATGACCACACTGCATTGATTTAAAACTAAGTCTACTAGAGTGCAGAGCCGCGGCACAAAGGGTCTGGCGCGCCGGCTGGTCTTTCTCGTAGGGGCCGACCCGACGCGGCGTCCGCTGGCGGCGAAGGCGGGGACGGCGCTGGCGGAGGCGGAGGCGGAGGCGGCGACGATGCGGCGGCGTGGACAGGGCGGAGGAAACATGCACACGGATCGCTTACGGGACAGACGAGTGTTCCGAGGAGAGGATGCTCTGCCTGCCTCGCGCGCGCCGTCTTGTCTCGGAAGGTGAAGCGCCGCGCCGAAACCACGGGCGGAGCGGCACCGGCGACGGAGGCCGTTTGGATAACTATCTCGGCCTCGTTGAAGTCTACGCGTGTGGGATCGGTCTCTACTTGTTGTGTTGGGGGGGGGGGGGTCTCGGTTGTTAGGCATGGCCTCGCAGTGGAATTGAATTTTTATAACATGGATGTGAATAGTATATATGCTAATATGAACCTACACATGCAGACTGTCTCTCCCGCACTGAAGCTCACACTCTCTCTCCTTTTTTCCTCTCTCCTTGTCTCTCATAGGAGTGCATACATACATACATACATAGATACATACATATATATATATATATATATATATATATATATACATATATACATATGTATAGATATGTGTATATATATATATATACATATATATATATATATATATATATATATAATATGTGTATATATATATATATATATATGTATATACATATATATATATATGTATATATATATATATATATATATATATATATATATATATATATATATATATATATATGTATGTATGTATATATATACACACTGTAAGTATGAATGTACGTATAAAACAGTAACCCAGACAGCAGCAATAACAATAATGATGCAAATATCAAATACAAATTCAGACGACAAACCAGGCACCAAGAGATGAAACAGAAAGACCAATCATATTATGATAATAGTAATAACAATAGTAGCAACAATAGTAGTAGAACTATTAGTAGTAATAATAATGATAACTTCATTAATAATAATAAAAGTAGCCACAATATGTACAACGAAAACTCTAACAGTTATATTAATAATGATAATCCTAATAACATTAATAATAATAATAATAATAATAATAATCATCATCATAATAATAATAATATTGAAAATGATAGTAATATCAATGATAGCACTAGTATTACTACTTACACTGCTGCTACTACTATTGATAATAATGATAATAAGAATAATAACAATAACAATAACAAAATCCTCCATTTACCTGTTCGTAGTCGAGTCTTGACGTGAGAGTGAAGACACCCGTTTGTGGATTGAGTGAGAAGACATCGTTGCCCCAGTCCGAGATGACCGTGTAGGACACCTGGCCGTTGGTCCCTTCGTCAGCGTCCCAGGCTGACACTTGCCCCACCTGTAGCAGGAAGAGAGAGAGAAAATTATAGATATTAAAGTTATTATATTGTTTCTCTTTTTTTAATGTTGTGTTATGTTATGCCTTCTTGTTTTGTTACATTTGGTTTGTTGTGAGTTTAGGTGGAGGAGAAGAATTCGGGTTATCATGTTTATCTTTTTATGTTGTGGTATGGTATTTCTTTTTGATTTGTTAATTTTTTTTCTTCTTGTGTAACGGAATTATGAAAACATGCAAAATGTATCTACGTAAGATATAACATCACTTTCTGGGGTGATTTAGATATAGGTATAATGGTATTGTGAGTTAAGTGAATGCGAGGGGTTATTCACTGCTAAAGTGCAGCTATAATGACTTTAAAGGCTATAACATGTTTGATGGAGCAACTCTTATTAGCAAGGTTACTCGTTCTACGGGTTCATCGCCACCGTCAGAGCGTGAGTCACCCTTTCCCCATACCCCATACACAGACATATGTACACACACACACACACACACACACTCACAAACACACACACACAGGCAAGCAAGCACAAACAGATCCGCAAGCGTGAGAATCGACACAGCAAGACCCTCCACGCACCCATACACGTACTCCCAGGCACAGCACCTACATACTGTGCTATGGGAGGGCACCTCAGGAAGAGCGCCCGAGAGGTCACAGCCGGAGCCACGGCGAGGCCAGGACCGCCAACGCTTCTAATTGGTCATAAAGTTCGTTAAGGGATACATAAATTTCAAGGCGGGCGCCCCGACTGCCAGATAAGTACGAAGTCGGGCCGAGGCTCGCCTACAGTGTGGCTGAGACGCGCAGCTCGACACATAGCGTAAGGGAGGTCACCGCGATTCCCCGGGACACACACGCACAAACACAAGCCTGGACTTCATCCTCGTAGTCACACATATACCCTTATGTCTCACGTATCAGCCTTAGGTGTAAGAGTGTATCATATGACCATGTTACCCGACATAGCTGTGTAGGCATATGTTAATTTCGTATCTTCAGTTACTCGTGTACATTCCAATAGTACTTCAGACATTTCAGATGAACTTCTATATGGATAACATTATGCCAATAAACCATTTAGTCTCAAGCATACTTGTCGCCATCGTAGACAGATTTACTACATCCACTTCTTGAAACAGCATACATATGAAATAAACACACCCATTAGCACGATACATAAACACAAATCCCCTTAGAAGTCGTCGTAAATATAAACAAAACCATAACCTTGAAAATTTTGACATACAAGGCCCATATATGAATCTAATGTGTCTCATAATCTGAAAAATATTTACTACATTTCGACCTGCCTCTAAACGACAGTCAACAACAACCACAGTCTTGCCACATTTGTGTCGCAATTTCCTTTAAACCGAACCGAAACAGTCCTACAAATCTTCCACATCCTGTCACGCTCCTACCACAGGTCTCCCTACTCAGCACCTAAGCCATAAAGATGTCTGGACGTGTACCATAGTTCCACCACATCTTGCTTAAGCTCCGGACCGCTGTGTGCCGCGAAACATACAATGACACCGCTTCAGTCTACCACAATGTCAGTCTCCCTAAGTCTCTCTTAAACCTTTGCAGGCAAGACGGACCATACAGGAATGTCGATGCGCGAACAGACGCTGGTCCCTCCACACATCCCCAGACAGTCGGGTTGTCTCCATGAGTTCAAGATATGCCAAAAATCCCACTGAAATCCCGTCAGAATGCGGTTAATGGATGCAAGAATACGGTAGCAGCGAGACCCGGCCGTGAGGCTCCGAATTACTAATCGTTCCCTCGGATTGTCTACCTTCTCCGTCTACAAATGAAAAGAGGCGGGGGGGGGGGGGGGGGACGAGATAGAATGATGGGTGCGGTAGAGGGGTATGGAGGGAACAGGGGAACGGGGAGTGTAAGGGGGGAGGGGAGGTGCAGAACAAGGAGGGTAGAATGACGGAGTAGATTTAAAAGAAAGGTTTCGGAGAACTGGGACGCGGAGGGAACGTTGAGAGAGAGAAAATCGAAGGACAAAAGCAAAAAAAAAAAAAAAAAAGACTCAAGATAGAAAACAAAGGATTAGTCGAAAGTCAATAAAGGCGATCAAAATAAGAAACAAGATAAATTAAAATTACAATAATACTAAAACGAAAAGATGAAGAAAAAAACGGAAAATGATGAAGAACGACAAGAACAAATGAAGGAGAGCAAGATGAACAGTAATTAAAGCAATGACAAGACAAAAATAAAAGATAAACAAACAAATGAAAAACAAACTAACATCTATCTATGCATAAATGTCGCGTGGGTGTGTATGTTTGTTGTTTATCATGTGTATGTGTGTGTGTGTGTGTGTCTATCTGTCTGTCTGTCTGTGTGTATATGCGTATATATGTTTAGATAACGAATATAAATAAAAACAATCCAATCCAAAATGAAAATAATTTTTGGAATAAGGGACTTTTCCGACTCGCTTGTTCCAGCTACCTTTCTCTCTCATCCTTACCACTGGTTGCCTTTCTCTTAATCTATCCATCTATTTATTTCTCTAGTATCTATCTATCAATATACCTATATCGATTATCTATCTGCCCATTTATCCAAATCTCATCCCCTATAAGTCTGTCTACTAATCTAGCTCTCTTATCTATCTATCTATATATCTGCCAACACATTCTAACCATCAATAATCGCTCTATTTACCCGTTGGGTCTGTACATCTATCTAATCCATCAGCCTGACTTATTTCTTGCAGTCATTTTTTTAAGTCAGAAGGAAGAGAAAATTCAGAAACCTCATGAATTGGGAAGAGGTACAGCATCCAAGACACCTCGGTGAGAAGTACAGAATTCTGGTCCTCTTGTTTTGGCCTGTATCCTGTACCTTTGTAGGGTACAATATCTAGTAGCTTTATTTCCCCCGAGATCGCTTTTAATTCATAAGGTTTTCAATAGTAATGGTAAGTGAGTAAGTAGTTATAAGTAAGTGATGAGGTATTATTATGATTCTTTTTCTTTCTATATGAAGTTGATACCTAAATAGCTTTTTGGATCAAGTGCTGGAATAATCTTAGAAATGCGGCGGTGAGTCTGTAGTTTATGGAGGCAAAATATCCGCTTTACAAACCAGACCCTAATTAAAACACCAACCTTCAAATAAAAGGTACATCGGGTTAATTTCTTGATCGAGGCAAGGAATATACGATTAATTTCTGTTCGGTCTTCAAGTCCCTTATTGGGCAGCACCTCTCGGATGAAAATAAAAGAAGTAAAAGCAAAAAAAAAAAAAAAAAAAAAAAAAAAAAAAAATGTATGTTAATCAACCAATCGGGATAAGGGCAGTTAGGTGTTAAAAAAAGATGCGTGTAGATAGAGATAGAGTGGGCGTACGTCCGTGTGTGTGTGTGTCCGACCATCTACCTCGACCGCCTCGCCAACAGGCACGTATCTCTGAACATCAGTCGTTATTGTGCACTACTGGCTGTCAGGACATCACTAACTGGCAGGTGATACACATCAGTGGCTGACACGCGCAAGATGTGTACAACCAGCAGCTGACGCAAACAAATGATGTACACCGGGCCTTTGACGCACACCGCTAGGCCATGTCCTCTCGCCCAGACACACTATTGATGGACATCGTTGGCCGTCTCGAATGTATTACGTTCAACAACAATTGATAAAAATTAATGAACCACAACAGGGAGGGACAGACACCGCGCTGCCTCACCCGGTGTTACCTGTCGATCCACACTCGCGCGGACACAAACACACATACACGCCCACGAACTCTCGCTCACTCCTTCTCTCTCTCTCTCTCTCTCTCTCTCTCTCTCTCTCTCTCTCTCTCTCTCTCTCTCTCTCTCTCTCTCTCTCTCTCTCTCTCTCTCTCTCTCTCTCTCTCTCTCTCTCTCTTTCTCTCTCTTTCTCTCTCTTTCTCTCTGTCTGTCTCTCTCTCTCACTCATGCGCTCTGTTTCTCTCACGCATGTACACAAAGCCTCTCTCTCTCTCTCTCTCTCTCTCTCTCTCTCTCTCTCTCTCTCTCTCTCTCTCTCTCTCTCTCTCTCTCCCTCTCTCTCTCTCTCTCCCTCTCTCTCTCTTTCTCTCTCTCCGTTCTCTCTCTCTCTCTCTCTCTCTCTCTCTCTCTCTCTCTCTCTCTCTCTCTCTCTCTCTCTCTCTCTCTCTCTCTCTCTCACACACACACACACACACACACACACACAATACCCAAAACAATACACAAAAACCACAACCTATAAACAACAGCAAACAACAAACAAGAGCGATACCTAATCAAACTCAAAAGTGAAAAATTACACACAAAAAAATAATAAATAAATAAATAAATCAACGCTATAAACAAAAGGAAAATCGGCAGCGTCTTACCTTGGAGCCTCTGTGAGCGTCTTCGGGAATGTCGAAGGAGTAAGCTGGCTCGTGAAAGACTGGCGGGTTGTCATTCGTGTCTGTGACCTGTTGAGGGAAAAAAGTTCGTGTTATCTCTTTGTTATCGTTATCATTAGCACTTTTTATTGTTATTGTTGACTGGTGTTGTTACTATTGCTGTTACTGTTGTCCTTATTTCAAATGAGATTGTTGTTATTTTCATTATTTTTATTTGTATTTGTATCTTTATCATTATGATTATCATTGTTATTAATAATGCTATCATTATCATCATCATTTGTACTGTTATTATCATGACCATTTTTATTCTGATAACTATCACTACTACCACTTATAACATGAATGTGAGGACTTTTATCATTGCAAATCATAATCCTGTGAGTTAGAGCAACATACAAATTACAGAGTATACAAAAAATGGTCCTAGTTATAAAAAAAATTTGATCGTTGGTAATGTATTTAATAAATATGGTTATAGGGAGTATCAAGCTATTGCTTTTGAGTCTAATGATAATTTCTAGATCGGTGCGAAACAGACCCCTGTTACCCTCACTGTCTTTCAATGACAAATCCTCTCCCCTTTTCTCTCTCACCCCTTTCGCCTTCCCCCTCCCCTCGTTCTCTCTCCCTTCCCCTTTTCCTCGTCATTTATTTCGTGCTTCTTCCCTTCGATATGTCTTTGCCTCTTGTCTTTCCCTTTCCGTTTCCCTTCTGTTTCTCTCCTTCTGTTTCTTCTCTGTCTCTTCCCTTCCGTTTCCTCTCTGTTTCCCCATTCCCCTTGCGTCTTTATACTCTTTCTCTTCTCTTTCCCCTTGCCTCTCGCTATTCAACGCCTCTCTCTCCTTCCCTCCTTACTTTCTCCCCTCACCCTACCTCCTTCTCTCCTGTTTCTTTCCCCTTCCTTATCTATCTCAACTCTCAACCCTTCTCTCCCTCCCACCCCCATTCCGTCAACTCTATATTTCTCCCCTTCCCTACCCTGTCCATCCCTCCCTCTCCCCCAATATCCCATCCCCTCCCTCCCTCCCCCCGTAACCCCCTCCCCCCTCCAACCCTACCCTCCCCCCCCCTTTAATCCTCCCCCAGACGGAACAAGAATAAATCCGCCAGGCCTATAATCCCCCCACGAGGACAATGATCAGCGCATCTGCATAGCCTATTAACAGCGGGTTCTCTTTCGAACGACAAGCTGCGCGCTGCTTATTAGGCCTTGCAACGACTTGCATCGAATCAGATCATCATTTTCCACCCGGCGCCTCTTTGGCAATTGATCACCGCCGTATTGCACGTAATCACCCGAGAGTCACTGGTAATGTCTCTCCTACTACTCCTATTTCTACCTCCCTGCCTCCCTTCGTTGATTTTGATGTGTCTTATCCTACTTCTACTCCTTCACGACCCCACCCCCCCTCCGTCTATGTTGATGTCTCTCCTCTTACTTTCCCCCTCCCCTCCCCACTCCCACTGTCAAGCCTCTTATTCACGTCCCATATCTCTTCTTCCTCCACTCTTCCATGTCTCTTATTTGTTTTCCTCTCTCTCTGTTCTTGTATCTTCTCTCTTTTCCTCCTCTCTCTCTCCCTCTCTTTTTAGTCTGCTACCCTCCCTTCCTCCTCCTTTGGCCCCTTCCCTCCCCCTTTTCTCTTCTTCTTACCGTTTTCCTGTTCCCTCCTTCCTCCTCTCTTTTATTCTCCCCTCTCCCCCCCTCATCTCTGTATGGCCCTCTTCCTCCCCCCCGCTTTTCTATCACCCTACCACGCCTCTCCTTCCCCCCCCTCCACCCGTAACAATAATGTCTTTGTTGTGACGAAGACATGTGGAGCGTCTTTTAAGAAGGGGGGGAGGGGGGAGGGGAGGAAAATCGACCTTGAGATAGATCTGAGGTTCGAGGGGGGAGGGGAGAGGGGGTTGTGGCAAGGGGTGGGGGGGTACACGATTTTCTACCTCCTTGATTGTAAAGCTGAGAGGAGGGGGGGGGGGAGAAGGGAGGGTGGACTCAATCATTTTCAAACTGATAACATGATAATTTGTGTTTCATTTATATTCCAGTTTACAAATGTGTACATTAATTAGCATAATTCATTCCTTTTGATTTGATTTTGCAGAATGTATATGTGTGTGTATGTGTATGTATGCATGTATATATATATATATATATATATATATATATATATATATATATATATATATATATATATATATATATACATAAGATATATATATATATATATATATATATATATATATATATATATATATATATATATATATATATATATATATTCATATTTATAAATTTGCCGCAAAATAATGATCGTTATTCCGGTAACAATCTGAATTGATCTTGCTTAATCAAATTAATTACTCGGTGACCTTGAAATACACAAAAGACATTTACAAATTAAATAAATGCAACGTTGCATAGTTGTGTGACAAGGGACACTTTCTACAACCATGCAAGTAAAGCTTAATTGGTATATCAATTAAATTAAAAACGCATATACATACACAAATAAGAGCAGGCGCTACACTAATTGGTATGAAGATGGATAAACATATTAATTAGTTGGCAATATAAGGCAAGTCAAAATAAATCTTTAAAAACAGTTTTGGATCTACTTATATAATTCGGATTTGGCCTGTCTCTTGCAATGTCTTATTAGTTCACAAGCATATCGCATTGCCATTTGCATAAATTTGCGTTTAATTCTAGAAATGTAGGTTATCTAATGTTATTTGAGTGATTATATACATACATACATATATATATATATATATATACATATATATATATATATATATATATATATATATATATATATATATATATATATATATATATATACATATCTGCGTGTGCGTGCGTGCGTGCGTGTATGTAATTTTGACTATCAAGGACATACCTATCAGTGTTTTAATCAGCATAACCGTCATAACCATCAAATTTATCTGCATTATCAAATAAAGATTATCACTAACTATTCAATATCATTAATATTAATACTGATGCAACTGTTACCAGCAGTAGCATCTGTAGTCGCGGATCCCTTTGTTGCTATGCTACTTTTATTACGATAACAAGGACTGTTTTGTTTTTGCCACCGACCCCCTTACACCCTACACCCTTTAATCACACAGACACACACTCGCCACAAACACCTGCTCAAGATGCATCTCCTTTTCTATTCAGCCTCCCTCTCTTTATCTTGCTTCACTATACTTCTCTTTCTACTTATTCTTTTCCATCTGCTATATTTCTATTTTCCTTTATCTATTTTCTTCCCATTTAGTTTTTCCTTCGGTCTCTTTCCTCATTTGTTTTGAAATTTCTTAGTCCCTTGGCCCCTTCCCCCCTTCCATCCTCTTCCTTTCATCCAATCGTCCCATTTCCAATTCCTCTTTTTGTGTCTTATTCCCCTCCCTCCCCTCACTTCTTTGTCGTCTCTTCCCTCTTTTCATTCCTCTCGGCTTCCTACTTCCCTCCTCTCTCATCTCACCCTCCTCCTCTGCCTCTCCTCCCTTCCCCCTTCCCCTCTCTCCTATTCCTCCTCCCTCCTCTTTCCATACGTCTTCTCCTCTCTCCTCTTCTTCCCCCCTCCCCAATTTCTCCTTCCTCCTCCTCCTCCTCCTACCGGCCTCTGATCCTAGCGGTACCAGTTCGCAGGAGAGAGAGCGAACGCGTGCTACCCGGACAAGGGAGGTGCATAAACTGCCAAATACGGGACCGAGCGCGGCTGCGTGACCCAACTCCGCAACACGACGGCGCGCGAACAAAGGAG